>NW_026731930.1:605000-876260 GCF_028476545.2 Physella acuta | reverse complement strand
CTAAATAATATCTCTGATTAGATGATTGTCTGTGATATTGCATTGTTGGTCAACATGAATTAACTGTATAATTGTATAGTAGGATCTCAAAAATATAAGTAGTTCTATAAATGTGGGTTAAATTAGGGTCAGTCTGGGATTTCGAAGAAATGTTATAACAGATGTGTTAAAATTTTTATCCCACCGTTCAAACAGGAAATAAAATTCAATGATGGCTACACGAATAAAGTTCTATCAGTTGTGAAGTTTTTAAAATGATTCTACATAGTCAAACAGGATTTGTAGTATCGATCATTCAGACTTCATCAATTGTCTTCTAAATGTGTAACACATATCGTAACTGTGTTTAAACCATATTGGCATAGCCATTTTATATAGAAAGCAAGGACACATATTAAGGTTTTTAACATTTTTCAATTAATAATATAATGTGTTAAAGATTGTATGTTTCTAGAAATAAAACAGTGTGTCTCTTTTATATGAATTATTCCCAATGCCTTAAACTTAAATGTACTTAATTTGTCAATTAAACACCAAATTATTTCCCTTGCAAACTTTCAAAATATTAATTAATTTTTTTGTCAACTAAAATAACAAGTACACTGCAGTAAGCCTAATCTAGTATACACATTTAAAATGAACTAAAATAGAAAATATCTAACCATGTAAAATATGCACCTGCTGCTTTGGGAGCGGGTTTAATGTAGTTCAATATAAAGTTGTGTGCGATGCAATATGGAAGACCATATGTTGATACAATCCTCAATCAAGTTATTGAAACTGTCATTTAAAGCAATCACCACATTGGTCTGAGAAGTCGAGTGATTGATTGCACCATTTAAATTCTCGGCCTTTTGGCTAAGATCATCGTGGTCTATAATATGTGACGGTAAAACCGTTTAGGCTTACCTATATTTTATCCTTCCACCACCCTCTACCTGCTCTATTACTCTCCCCCCCCCTCTACAACTACGTTGACGTTTATTCTTATCGTCGTCCCCCTCGCAGGCTCCTCTCTAGTTGGCTAGTTTGTCCACGTGACACACCGCCAATGTTTTAATGCATATAAGGGGATGCAACAAAGAAATTCACGCACTCTTCCAGCACTGAGCTCAGCTGGTGGTGTCGCACACGGCGTTTGGGCCGTCGGCCCTACTCCCATGTGCAGGGTTATTGGTTTGGTATTATTTACTTAACTCATTCTATAACTGTATGATTTGTAACGCATATAAATAAGTATGATTCATATGTATAAGCTTTCAGAAGTATAATAAATTAAATTGTACTCTTGCAGTAACTTTGTGTTTTTTTTTAATTAACTTATAGTTATTATTTTACTACAGGCCGTAAACTGCGGGCATTGAGTTGACCCGTAGTCATCGGACCTGATATTGTATTGTATACACCGGCCGTAAACCCTTGCCAGAGTCAAGAGGTCATCGGACCAGGTTGTTATTACTTTAAGGCTGTAAACTGCGCACATTGAATTGTAGCGTAGTCATCAGACCTTTAGCTTGCCACTATTAAGTTTACTTATTATACTTATTAATATTACTGCATTAGCTGCTGAAACTTATTATTACTTTACCCTGTCCGTGACTTAGTGCACGTGAAGTTGAATACATACTGAAAATTACATTTAATTTTACTATATTCCCGGTAGAGAAGCGGCTCAGACCCTCTTACCGGTTGAATTACTGATTATCACAATTAATACGCTACCAATATTATTACCTTTTTCCATATTACCGTTAACACTATATGTCACGGGTTCTGTACGGATGTCTTAGCTGTGGCTGCAGTTTTTCCTAACGTTAGTCAGGTACCCATCTGAGCTGGGTGGACATAAGGACGTCCTACATATATGACATAATGTTTGGTTAACTTAGTTGTCAGTTCTGCTACATTGTACCATCCAGGTGGTCAAATCGCTAGTTTGTTTGGAAAATATAAATTGATGCTACTTTGTTGTTTTATATAAACAATAAACCTCGGCTAACTTATCTGAATCAAATGTTACAAGAGGTAGCACGTGAAATGTGTGAGTCGCTATTGAGTTCGTTCATCACTTCCCCCTTCTGTTGACACACGGCTCTCCCTATGATGAAGGAAGGTAAACAACAACACCATGTCTTTCAGCATAAACTTTGTTAATTCTTATTTCTGGTTTTTAGAATTCAGTTGAACGACACGTTAGTTGTATCGTTCACATCAAGGTGTCGGGATTGGACAGTTACCAAAGAAAAATTATGTTTGAGAATATTGTTATTTAATTTACGCACTATTAATTAAGTGTTTTTATTGTATTAAACAAAAAACATTCTATAGAAAAAAAATCAAAACAGCAGATGTCCCTAAACATGCGCGACAAAAATTAACGTTACTTATGTAAATACTGTTTTAAAAACAAAGCAATGAAACACTATATTTGTTGGTATGTTTTATTTTCTTCAAATTGTATGTTCAAACTGTAAAAAAAAACAATTAAATATGCGTTTGTAAATTAAAATTCATTTTATAGGTTTTACTGCAATAAAGTTTGATTTATTTTTCTCTCTATCATCATAAATCCCTCCTGTTCTTTCCCCTCCCCTCTCCAGATATGTCGTCATGTATAAAGGATCCATTATATATATGGTACTCTTTTGTAAGCGAAAATTGATATGCATACAAATCAACACATTATGGGTTCTACTTTTAATAGTGAAGCAAACAATACACATCACCAAAAAAAAAGGATAGAAATGTACATTATTATTGGTAATTTGAAGAACATTTTCTGTTCTCAATATGTATTTTCTTTTAAAACAATATGGATATTTCACCAAAAGGAGGTACCCACTGGTTCAACATAGGTTTAACGATATCCTCGATTGTCTTTCAAATGGGTAAAACTGAATGCTATTGTGGCTTTTTTTGCAATTACAGAAAAATTTTAAACATAAAACAAATGTACATCTATTATTTTATGTATGTTTTTGAATAGCTTTAATATAGAATATATTACTAATTTTAGGAAAAAATTAATACGTCGCTTTGATTTATTTTTTGTTTGTTTATCAAATGGTCTATTTAATATGTAGTTACTTCCCTTGCACAATAACCAAAAAAGAAAAAAAAAATATTGGTAAATACCAGCATCGGAAAAATTAAACAAAAAAATACAAAAAAATATGGGCGACAATGTATCGAATCATAATGATACATTAACATAAACTAATATATATACTATGTAACAATGTAACATACGTATTTTTTACTAAAAGAGATGGTCAAATGTAGCTCAATTTAAAGTTGTGTGTTAAATATGGCAGGTATTATGTTGATACACTCATGAATCAAGTTATTTAAACTGTCATTTAAATTAGTTGTCGAATAGTCGAGTTACTCATTGCACCGATTCTGTTCTCGACATTTTGACTAAGATCAAAGTGTACTATCTGCTATGGGTTATGTACGGAGTCAGGTAACCCATCTGACCTGAGTGGACTAATTGCCCCGTTCATTTTTTGGAAAAAAGAAATGTATCATAATTAAATCATCGGTCATTTTGAACGCCAAATATTATTAGTAAAATAGATCATAACTAATTACGTATATAACAACTTATTATAACACATATCAAATTAACAACACATTGCTACCAATGTAACGGCAACATCAAACACAAATTAAAAGATACTATGTACAAGTGTTTTTTATTTAGTTTAAAATATGAATTATATTTTCTTTGTTTAAAATAAGTTCAGATATATTTTAAGAAAACAAATTGTAGTTCGCAATTAAAAAAATGTAATGTGTATAAACGTATATATTAATTATACTCCTCCTTGATCATTGTCCAGAAAACTACTGTGAGTGAATATCTCAATGTGATAACTGATCTAATTTGTCTCAATAAAACAGGAAAGAACACGAGGGGAAACAATGAATTGATCCATTTCAATTCCCTTACTAAATTTCTTTTAAGTCGATTCAATGTAAACTCACTAAGTAAAAAATAAAACAGTTCAGTTATCGTTTGATTGCTAGATATGTTTAAAATACGATTTGATGTAAGGTGAATATCTTGAGTATGTCGTGTGATTGATTACATGGCAAATGTGTAATTAAAGTCAAACGTTATAAAATTAGGAGATCAGTGTTTACGTAACGACAACTCTCGTTTCATAACACATTTTATTGTTATTCTAATTTTTTTTCTTGTTTCAAAAAGTAAAAGTGTAACAGCATGCACATTAATGCAATGTTGCTTTAATTTATTGTATCGGTTAAAAAAAAAGTGTATATCATGTCCTTCAACCGGCCGCTATATTTAGTTTATACAAACTTAAAAAAACAATATATTTTAAGTTTACTTTAAGACGCCAACGGCAACAATTGTGGTACCAGATCTTTACTGTTATTGAGTTCGTAATTTCGTGGTCATGACGTGGTCATTAGGCTACGTAAGTAATTATTAACACTTTAATTACAATTAAGCGGGACTTAGTGACAAATAGCCGCTATTGTTTTGTTTTATTTTTTTTTATCAATTGGAATTCTGTTTACAACAAATGATTTCGTTCTAAAACTATTATGTCTCCGTAGATAAGGAGACTTGAATTTAAGTGAGAGAAAACGAGAACTTACAAGTCCTATTGTGCATATTTGCTGGATCCGTCAACTGATCTAACATGAACATTAATTCGAAGGTAACAAGAGGAACTAGAGGGGGAGGGGGGGTTATGGTTTTGTCCAGGGGTCGGAAACCTTTTGAGATGGAAGAGCGAAAAGTTTACAATTTTCAAAGTTTTCCAGGTTTTAAAGAGCCACTAACATTTTTTTTTAAAATTTCAATATTTATTGTTTTGTTAGGATTACTAAATAAAATTGACTTTTTATTTAAAATAAATTAATAAAGGGTTCTCCCTATCCGCTTTTTAGAAGCAGCTAACTTTTTTTTTCTTTACGGACATCACCGGCTCATGGAGTGTTTCCCATTAGCCAGGCAGGCCTCAGCACGGCTATCTCCAACAAACGGCGTGGGTATATGTTTGATTACCGTGTATCCGTCGCTTCTGTCCTTTGGTTCTCACCAGGCTTCTTATCTTCCACCCCACTGGACGCAGGGTAAAGTCGTACCCCACCGTCCAGTACCCGGCTCAACCCTAGGAAGCTTATAACTAAAAAACAAACTACGTCACTCACGTCAAAATGATGATTACTGACGGATAGGGAAATGCATTCTGAATAAAAATATCATTCCCCATTTAACAATATTCGAAAAAGTCGGCACTTGGAATTGTTGTCACGTGTCTGTCCCCAGCACGGATGTGGGGCTGGGCCTGGTGCCCAAGCGGCTGTCCGTATACTTTCTATAGCACATATATTCGCACTGTTCTCTGATGAGTTTTTTCTTCTGTTTAACTTCGTGTTTCTTTACAGTAATATTTTTGTTATGAGTTATGAAAATGAAATAATATTAATATTAATACTTGCGAAAAGAGCTGGAGAGCCGCATCTTGTCATCTAAGGAGCCGCATGCGGCTCGCGAGCCGAAGGTTGCCGACCCCCGGTTATATCGATAGTAAGGTTTTTTTTTTTATAATTCTCAATTTTTTTTTTAAAATTTATCTCTTTTTTTTTTCTTTTTGCCTCAGACACGTAATTTATAGCGTCAGTTGTGTGTTCGCTTTAGTATTACAGTTTTCATCATCGGCTTGTGAGGACTGATACAGATTTACAATAGTAATATTTCTTTCTTACTTGTAGCCTGCTTTCATTCATTTAAGATGGTTTACTTATACATCGATCTAATACAAAACGTCTAAACATAAAGAAAAAATAAAAATTAAAAACCAACCTGAAACTGAAAATGTAAATGTGTAATTAAATGATGATTCAAGGGATTTTTTTTTCTCGGCGTGCGTGGTGGGCTGACGGGACGGGGGACAGGGGGGGGGGGGGATTTGGGTTTTTTAGTAGAGCTGAAAAAAAAATTGGGATTACCGAGAATTAAAATTATACAAATTTTAAGCAATCGGAAAAGTTATGTTATTACAGACACATCAAAGCAAACATTATTCCATTTCAAACATCTATATCTATACAGTCCTCAAACAGTTCTTTTTTTTTTATTAATTCAATTGCTTTAAACATTTAAATTAGTAATAATAATATATTTGATAGATTTTACACAGCATCAAAGACATGAACAATGTACATCAATTGCATATATAATAATCAAAGGGAGAAAATAAAATGGCATAAGAACTAGATTAAATTTTATAATTCTCAAGAGCAGGAATAAGAGTCAACTTCCATAGATTTCTAGCTTAGCTTCATTTCAAGCCTTTAAAATATGTAACACACATCGTGAAAGTGTTTATAATTCAATGACATATTCATTTTATATAGACAACAAGTGCAATCAACAATCATTTTCAAAAACAATGTTTATTATAAATTGTTTATATTTATACTTTTAAAAACATATGCGTGTTTTATTAAATTGTTCCAATTTATTTAATGAACTTGCTTTGTTATTTATATATGTAATTACTTCCCCTACTAAAACTTTCAGAAGAAAAAAACAATACAATTTAACACTTACATTGCTCAACAAGACTAATAGTAAAGTAGACTTAACTTACTGTAATCACTATTTTGTTTTGTAATTCGATGCTAGAAATGTTACTAACATGTATAGGCCTACACATTAAAAATAAACCAAAATAGAAAATATGTATGTATGATATATAGTGGTTATGTTGGGCCAAAGATCAAAGTGATCTATTTGTTATGGGTTCTGTACGGAGTTCTTAGCTGTGGCCGCAGTTTTTTCCTCACATTAGTCAGGTACCCATCTGAGCTGGGTGGACTTAAGGACGTCCTAAAGATTCAACTCCGGGACCCGAACTCAAGACTTTTAGGTTAACAATTGTGAGATATAAAGGTGTATCGAAAGCAATCATGTCTTTTATTGTATGTCCCTATCATGTCATATTCTGTGTACACAGATTTAAAGCATTCAGCCAAGATGTTTGGCTATTTCGTATATGTTTTGTACTACTACTTTGATATTTACTTATGTTACTATGTATTTAGAATATGTGAACAGACAAAGTATGATATGTAACTAGTTAAAACAA
This sequence comes from Physella acuta, assembly GCF_028476545.2. Classification (NCBI taxonomy): domain Eukaryota; kingdom Metazoa; phylum Mollusca; class Gastropoda; family Physidae; genus Physella; species Physella acuta. The sequence goes on along the minus strand of NW_026731930.1, from coordinate 869,127 downwards.
TTCATTACATAAATTTTAACCTTATGACTATATTTTATTATCGAGTTTATTCCATAAGTGGTGAGGTGTAAACTGTTATATAATGCCTGATCTGTATCTGATGTGCACGCCTCTGCTTTAAAATATTATGAGCGAAAAGATTAATCTGAGGCTGTTCAACGCTGACATAAGTGAATGAGAAATAGAATGTGTTCTAACGCAGTTGAAAAGAGCAGAGATAAGTTTTAACTAATGGTATGCTAACCGACTTATTGGTTTTTGTTTTACTTAAGTCAAGCTGTTTGTATAGATGGGGAGTGGAGAAGGGTGGGGGTGGGGGTAGTTATATATAGTTATCAGGTTATTGCATGTTGTGTGTTGTGAATATTGAGCCGTGCTTAAACTCGACAAAACGATTAAAATGACTCGACTACACAATGTATCTATGTCATGTCATATCGAATCATCGTATACAAAATGCACGGTATTCACAATTCAAGATATATCAAGCATATAGTACATCCAACACACGACATACCCAACTCACGACATTTCCAAAAGCGGATATACCAAACTTACATTATACAAAACCCACGATATTTTCCTGATATCATACAGTCAACAATTATATTCAAAATTTGCCAGCAGCGTGTGAGTGTGTGTCGCTATTAAACTACACTACTATGTCTCGATGAGGTGTGTTATGTGTATAACATCATCGTCTACCCCGGGAAAGTTTTAAAAAAGCACAGGTTATCAACGAATTATATAAACACTTGCCCGAATAACATTAGACTATGTTCAAATCTAACGTTTGTATTACACATAGCAATTCTAGCTTAGATCATGTCAAGTTCTTGCATTTTAAAATACAAAGCTAAACAAATAGCTAGATTGTATCTAGATTGTATCTAAATAAAGATTATGATTCTACTACAGTTAAGTTTGGAAAAGAAACCCAAATTGTATGGAATCATAATATTGATTTAAATAGACCCTTAACACTTGATTGGCTATGTATTTTAATAAGCTAGAACTTGAAATGATCTAGAAATTATTGAAGACGAATTGTAATCGTAAAAACATTGAATGTGACGTCGTTTAAAGACAATACATTATACAACTTGTACGATAACAAAGACGTTGATCATGACCACAAGAAACGACATACTGTTATGAATATTTATTAATTTAATGCACCATACAAGTACCGGACACTTGCATTCATTCAATATAATAAAATAAATAATTCATCCCTTTATAAATATGATTGTAATGTACACACTACATGTTTTGTATTATAGCAATGTAGCAACAGTAGGAGAGTTGTATATGTAAGTGAAGAAAGCATTGGATTAGTAACAGTAGCAGTGTTGTATATTTATGTGAAGAAAGCATTGAATTAGTAACAGTGGCAGTGTTGTATATTTATGTGAAGAAAGCATTGGATTAGTAACAGTAGCAGTGTTGTATATTTATGTGAAGAAAGCATTGGATTAGTAACGGTAGCAGTGTTTTATATTTATGTGAAGAAAGCACGTGCAATCAGCATTGAGACAGGATATTATTAGGAGCTAGTTGAGATGGTCTAAGTTGTGTATAGTAGGGTAAGAGAGAATAGGGCTAGTTGAGATGGTCTAAGTTGTGTATAGTAGGGTAGAGAGAATAGAGCTAGTTGAGATGGTTTAAGTTGTGTATAGTAGGGTAAGAGAGAATAGAAAATTTATTTTATGCAAATAAAGCAACATTATAACATGTTTTGAAATGGACTTGTGTTTGATCTTACACACTTAGCCAGGCTATACACAATTAAAAACAAATAGGTTTACAGTGTGTGTATCATTTTACACATACCATTCCGTATGTATTAATTATATGTTTATCGCACGTAACTAGTAATAACTTGGTCATTACAATGCAAGCCAGGAACCCATCGATTTCTGAACTAAACACAATCCACACAGCATAGAAAACGTCCAACTATCTTCATTAACTTATATTTAGGCAATAATTTTATATGTATTTTTTTTTAATAGTGAATATATTATTTTGATTTGGTATTTTAAACGAGCATTTCACAATTACTTCCCATATTTATATTTCCAAACAAAGAACGGAAGACAACTCAAAGACACATAATCTGACTAATAGATTAAAAACAAAACATATTAAAAAAATAATACATTCATTCGATGTATGATCCCTAGACTTTAATTAGTTTATTATAAGGTACTTAAACATACTTTGCTGACATTAAACGGTGAATAAATGCTTCTGATACATTTAGAAAACCAACAGCTTGTACTTATTTCATGTAGATTTCAAAGATATGTAAATTAAACAATAAAAGCTATGATGTGGTAGCTGTAGTGTTAATGGTTTGCTAAATAATTCTTCTTATAAAAAAAAAATAGTGAGCTGATATGCATCTCAGTTTAATCTGAGGCTGCTAAATTCAGACATAAGTGAATGAGAAATAGAATGTCCCCAAACTCAGTTGAAAAGAACAGATATAGGACCCAATTAAGATGATGGTAACCAAAATATCGCTTATTTTTACAAAAGTCAAGCTACTTGTATGGATCCAGGGGGGCAGGGGGATCATCATCCATGGTCATCGGGTGACCACCCCTTGTGTGATGCGCATATTGACCCGTGCTTAAACACGACAATACAAGTTAAAAGACGCAGCTGTTTACTCAACTACACAATGCATCCATATCATGTCAAATTGAATCAACGTATTAAAACAATTGCACGATTATCACAATTTAAGATATATGAAAGATAAATCACATGCAACACACGATATACCCAACTCACGACCTGTCCAAATCCGGATATATCAAACTTACATTATACAAAACTGACGATTTAACTCAGATTAGTCACGACGTATGATATAACCACTAAATGTATTAAACACTTCTCACGATATACGGGGTTTACAAAAATATATACAAAACATAATACACATAATTAAAATTGAGATTATAACATTCCATTCATTAAAGATGTGCTAGTTTTTACTTATGAATCTATATTCTACGAAATTAACCCGCATGTCACCAATAGTAGCCAATTTGTCACAGGGGCGGAACTACAGTGCCGCCAGACCCCGCAATGCGGGGTGGCCCACGCCATTTAGGGGCCCACAGCCGACCATAATCAATTTTTTTATAGTTAAAAAAAATAATTATCTTGCATATTTGACTTGATGGTTGTTTTGTAAAAAGATTAGCGTAGCTGCGGTTGGATTATCTTTATTTTATAGACACCACCCCTCCCTCTTGTATATTCTATTCCCTTTGTTTTTAAACCACTGTGAAAGCCGAGTTCTCTTTCTCCTACAATTAAACTTAGAAAAGATAAGCAAACGTTCAAACCGCTTCCATGACTTATTTCCCTTTTTAAATAGTCAAATATGGGTGCTCATCATAAGCTCCTTTTAATAGATTTGTACTAAACAAATCAAAAAGCAATTACTTCTCTTAAATATAATTTTTTTTAAATAAAATAATTACTAAAGAAACACATTGTATAAAAAGTAAATGTATTTAAAATTAATAATATAAATACAAACAAAATATTCATAACACGAGACACAATTACTTCTACAAAGCTTTCATGTTTTATATTCTTTTCGCCGACTAGATTTTCATAGGTGATAAAGCAGTTATAACATTAATTTTCAAAAAACGCACTAATGCACTAACTAAAAAAAATGCACTGACTTACACACATGACATGATATGATGTAGTAATCTATATATATAATTCTCTTCATCGAGCCGCTAGAAAACAAGCTGCAAACGCGCTCCCTACCTCCCCACCCCTACATGGTTTTAGTGAGCTGTGTTCACTCTAAATGTTTACAAGCAGAGCCAACGATTTTAAACGTAGGGGGGAAGGGGGGGGGGGTTATGGTCCTTAACGAGCTACTTATGGTGTTTTAAAGAAATATTTTCAATGTCAGCGTTGGTACTGTCGAATTCACAAATTTTGAATTACTGAAAAGTAGAAAAAACAACTAAATAGCGGCGTATGTTATGCCGCGGGCCGGCTAGTTTGTTTTAATTGAAAAAAAACATTATTTTTTTCAAAGCCCGAACAGGCCGGTGATGAGTATCCTACGTTCGAATTTTGTGTTTGTATATATATATATATATATATATATATATATATATATATATATATATATATATATATATATATGTATATAAATATATATATGTATATAAATATATATATATATATATATATATATATATATATATATATATATATATATATATATATATATATATATATATATATATGTATATATATATATATATATATATATATATATATATATATATATATATATATATATATATATATATATATATATATATATATATATATATATATATAGGGGGGGCCTAAAATATTTTTTGCGGGGTGGCCCTTTTTTTCTAGTTCCGCCACTGATTTGTCATCAACACTAGCTCATAGGTCACCAATTGTAGCCCACATGTTACCACCATTAGCCCACGTGTTACCACCATTAGCCCACGTGTCTCTAACAGTAACCATCGTGTGTCTTATAATTGCCAGTATATGGTATATATAATTTTTACAAATGGAATGTATTTATAATACAGCAAATGACAATGTAGTACAAATTAACGTCCGATCATCTGGTCGATTTGGGGGAGGTCCACAAGGCTGAAGTATTTGTCCATGATATTGAAACGTACAAGTGCTCTAGATTCATGTTGATGACTGAACTTGTCAAAATTCTTAAGATATGAGGCTAGTGCAGTGGTTCTCAAACTTTTTCGAGTGGCGACCCCCTTTTTAGAAAAAGTAAGTGACTCGCAACACTCATTTAATTAAAACGTTGAAATTAATAAACACTAAAAACTATTCTCTAGTAGACTTTCAATATGAATTATTTTTGATAGATGCTTTAATGCGATGGTTTTAATTCGCGGTTGAGTTTTTGTTAACGCAAACCTCATCTCATGTTCAGCATTTAATGTGTTTCTTTGTTCTGCTTTTAATTGGTGAATTGTTGAAACTCCATTCTCGCAAAGATATGTAGACACAAAAGGAACTAAAACTCGAAAGACAATCGATTTTACGTTCGAGTATTAACGGTGCATACTACACCAAAATTATGTGAGCAGTTTTTTTTAATTTAAAAGGATACTTGACGCGGAATTCTTCTCGTAATACATCAGGAATGCTTGCAACATCAACGGTAGCAGAAAATGGGTAACGCGTAGATGCATACTTCTTCTTCAGCTCAGGGAAGGTAAGGCCGAAGTTCGTTTTCAAGAGATTCAAGATCCGCAGAAACAGTGTTTCTTCCAGACTTTTTTTCTCCGGGTGGCGGGGGGGGGGGGCACTTGAAATTTTCGGGGGGGGGGGGGGTGGATTCCCCTATAATATGGAGCTAAATATTTTACTTTTTTTCTTAAAGCCCTATTTTGACCCAAACATGTAGAACCATTCGTACAAATCTTACAACCGTTTTGCCATTCTAATCATCCAGTTTAAAAAAAAAAACATTTTAATTTTCTCCAAGAAATCTTCAAATAATATCAACTTTTCTTTGCTATCATCTGGATGAATTTATTTTACAGAGACATGCAAAAGCTAACAAGAACTCATGTCTGTTTATTCATCAACTTGAAAATCAAACAATGGTAGAAGTTTGATTTCATTCAAAATGTGTTATTTAACATCTACGGTAGAGGCGTAGCGACCCTTCCCGGCGCCCGGGGACAAACTTTTCGATTTGCACCCCCCCCCCCCTCAAACTTTCGATATGCACCCCCCCCCCCCCTCGAGATTTTGATTAGCACCCCCCTCAAACTTTCGATTTGCACCCCCCTCAACCTTTCAATTTATTTTTCCAACCCATTTTGGCTCCCCCTAAGGTCGGCGCCCGGGGACATATGTGCCCCCCCCCCTCGCTACGCTACTGATCTACGGACATGTCTGCCATATTCCGATGAAGAGCGTTAATAGACAGATATATTTGTTGCATCTTTATTACACTGGAATCCACAATAATTAAGTTCACCACCCTGAACATGCATGATTTGATGAGATTTTCTCCTATGTGCGAGTGGGTTTTTTTTTGCTTGGTGATTTCTAATTTAACTTCATATGATGCTTGTACTATTATTGTGCTTTCTTGGTGGACACTTACTGTTCTATGAAGGCTCTGACGTTTGCAACTAGCTACGTGCCGACAGGAGAACTTCATATCTTTCTTGGTGTGTTCAGAATGACTCATCTCATCTTTTATATTTTATAAATTTGTCTAAATATGTATGTTTTTTTATCTCATCGATGGGGTTTAGTATACCCGTTGGCGACCCGCCGGAAAGCCCTTTGCGACCCCCCTGGGTGTCGCGACCCCCAGTTTGGGAACACATGAGCTAGTGCATCCTTGTACTGGTTTGTCAACCACTCTCATTTGGTTGTGTTTTCATGACCAGTGCCGATATATTTCAATTGCATAAGTTCAAGCTGACTGGATATTGTACCTGTCTCCCATGTGCAAGCAACTATCTTAAAGTATATGGGCATTTAAAGCTAAGAGTAATCTCATCTAAACGTAGAAATGTCTAAATTAAAAGTAAACGATTCGTTTTGACACTTTCTGTAATTATTTTCTATTTTTTTCAAAATATTTTTTTAACTTTTCTATTTAATTATTTTTATTGATTTAGTAAAAATATTCACAATAGATTTGACATTTTTTTTTTAAATATCTATATTTTAATCAAGTACATCAACATTATCTTATTTAACCTTTGATAGTTAAGGTTGGTGACATAATAATATTTTGTCTTCTATTTCTCCTATTACTTTTTATTATTTTTTTTTTCAAAGCTGTTGCAGAACATTTAATCTATTGACATGGAATATTACATCATATTAATGCAAACAAAAAAGTTATATACAGTATTTTCAAAAACTGGTATAATCTAACCAAATGATCCACTAACTCGTCTTCTAGCAGGAGGAGCAACACATTTTCAATAAACAAAATTCACTTTGTAGGTTTTATATTATCATTATTATGTGTTTTTGTTGAGTTTATTAACACAAAAATGCTAGATTTTTTTTTAATATGGAGCCACATAACATAATGGTGTTTTTTTTATCTTTTTTTAGTATTTTTTTTTATTATAAAATATTAAACAAGCTATACCGCTTACAGCCAAATGATATGTAACCTACTTGTTCAAATGTCTTTTAATACAGTAGGCAAATTCGATAAAGTTTTCCTATATTAAAAAATGCAAAGAAATAGAAACAAATAAAGCACACATTCAGCTGATCATTGCATATTTTCATACAACTTGTTATTTTGTAGAAAAGTTTCTACTGTACATGTCCTACTTTATTGTTCGTTTACTGTATATTTAATTATATATTTATTTAAATAGCTAGTGATATAAACTCTGTTATAATTGTTTCCCTTACAAAAATAGGATTTTAAAATGGGAAGTAACAAGTAGACTGTAAATTTATGGTAACGAAAAAAAATACTTGTGAAAAAAATAAAAACCTTCCTGGCTACAATGTAGATAACCTTATATTATAATGTAATATTAACGAACATGTAATATTTTCATTGAAGTTGTATTAACTTTAAGTTGTGAGTAAATTATGCATGTGCTAAATCTGTTCGAAGATAAACTGACAAAACTTGACGAAGCACCCGAGAGGTTGATTGTTTTAGTCAAATATCAAAGTGTGGTATGGTTGTATGACTTCTGTTTACACTATACCCAAACATGCTACAAGACATTGCACAGATTATTTTCACAACATTTCTACATAGACACCAAGCTGGCATGCTATTAATCGTGAAAGTTTTATTTAAATCTCGAATGTATTCAAAACCCAGTTGTAATTTTACCCGGGTTTAGCAGGATGATCTCTGTAGATGTGGTGTCAAACACAACCACTCAAACGACTGTCAGGTTTCCATAAAGAAGTAGCTGCTGTTTTTGTTGCTGTAAACAGTCCACCCAGTTCCACGTTTAAAACAGACAAAATGCGACGAAGTAGTCGAGAGGTTGATTTCTTTAGTCAAACATCAAAGTGTGATATTGTTGTATGGGATCTGCTTACACTATAACTAAACATGCTACAAGCCATTTCACATAGTATTTATAAAACGTTTCTAGAAAGATGCATAAACATTCATGTTGCAATCCATGTCGACAATAAACATATCAGAACTGCACGACCACAGACCACTGGTCAAACCAATGCGACTCAACAGACAACCTCAGTCCGATCAGAACATGTGAACTGTACCTACGGCAATGTATCGATACCAAGCTGATATGCTATTAATTGATTTATTTTTATTTAAATCCTGAACGAAAAGCATTAGTCGATAAAAAAAAAATCCTAAACGAATGTAGGAGAATCAGACTGGAATCGCATATATGTATGGGTTTCAAATCGATGACAAAGATGTACAGTCATGTGTAATTAACTTAAATAAAAAAACTAGCGACAACTAACCATATGTCAGTGCTTTAAGGCAGTGGCGTAGCGAGGTCGGGTGTCACCCGGTGCGGTACTTAATGGTGTCACCCCCCAGGGGCGTAGCGACCCATCCCGAGGATAAACTTTCACATTTTCGATTTGCAACCCCCTCCCCCCCCCCCCCCTCCCTCAAGTTTTCGATTTGCACCCCACCCTCCCCATCAAACTTTTTATTTGCACCTCCCCCCCCCCCCCTCAATCTTTCGATTTTCACCCCCCCCCCTCAAGTTTTTCTCTATATATTTTGCTATTTTTGCCTTGGTGTCACACCCCTAAATGGTGTCGCCCGGTGCGGTCCGCACCACGGCTACGACTCTGCTTTAAGGACAACTCTTCATATGAAGGGTTTAGTAGACACACACGTTTTGTTAGGATAGGCAAGTGTCGCATCTCGTGGGTCATAGCCTGCCGACAAGAGCTTTTTCAGCATCTCTGTCCTGGGCTAGTCTCTCCAACTGTCCCCAGGTGTATCCAGGTTAGTCTCTCCAACTGTCACCAGTTGTATCCAATCTTCTTGATGTTTTCTCCCAGGTCACGTTGCTCCAGATCTTCTTTAGCCGGCCTCTTATCTGTTTTTCCCCTGTAGATTCCAGTTGAGTGCCTGTCTTCTTATGCTGGATAAAAGCTTCACGAGTGTGTGACCAACCCATTTCTATTCTCTCAGTATGAACTCTTCAGCTGGCAGCTGGTTTGATTGTTGCCATGGTACATCATTTGTGATAGTGTTGGTCAGCGTACTGTCACACAACAGACCACAGATTAGTATAGGTCATCCCCTCTCTGTACACACATCTTATCCTAAGTAAATAACAACACGATGTCTTTCAGTTAGTTTTGATGTTGCATCTTCTTGATAAGTATGAGGGAATGTGAAAGATACAGCTACAGCTACAGTATTACTCGTATATATCAATGTATGCTGGAGACAAATGTATCAATCAAAATGAAAATCGTGACTAATTAACTTCTAACACCTTAATGCCTGAATTATGTTCCAAGAGTGTAAAAAATAATGTGTGTTGATTTTCTCTCATCATACTGACACTGAATTTGATGTTTATAGTTTTTTTTTTTTTTTAATTTGGACTTATGATTTATGTTAATTACGGTTTTTCGCGAAAACGCGACATCAGGCACTTATGGACCAAGCAGTGATTTAATTTAATTTTTAGTCTGCGTCATTTTACTATTTTTACTGATGCATTTAACGTACCGTTCAAAGTTCAAGTTTATTTATAGGCTGATTCTCTGAATGTCTTGCGCGACAAAGTGACATCGCCCGTAGTGTTATTATAACGAATGGGCTCTGTTTGACCACCCCCCCCCCCCACACACACACAATTAATCCCACTGCCGTTCCGGTAAGAATGGACTGGGGGCCTTTTTCGAATTGTTAACGTTTTTTTTTTTATATTTATATAAAACAAATATTAAAATTCCATTGTAAAAGTTTTAATTTGTTTATGAGGGAAAGGGCCCCTATGTGCCTTGAGCCCCTATGCCTTGCTTACGCTAGTTTTACTGGCCTTAGTTGTCTGCGGATACGTTATTTTCGTGAACTCCTATTCAAGGTCAACTAATAAAGACGCATAATTCTCATTTGACTTATATTTGCTATACACACAAAGTACGTGAACAAATGCTGTCCTAAATGACAGTGTTCAGCAGTTGTATATACTTTTCAGGGGCGTAGCGAGGGGGGGGGGGGTGGGGGTGCAGACCGCACCGGGTGATACCATTTAGGGGGGTGACACCAAGGCAAAAAATAACAAAATATATAGAGAAAAACTTGAAAGGGGGTGCAAATTGAAAGTTTGAGGGGGTGCAAATCGAAGACTTGAGGGGGGGGGGGTGATAATCGAAAGTTTGATAGGGGGGTGCAAATCGAAAATTTGAAAGTTTGTCCCCGGGAAGGGTCGCTACGCCTCTGGTGGGGGGGGGGGGGGGTGACACCATTAAGTGCCGCACCTTGTGACACCCGACCTCGCTACGTCACTGATACTTTTCCATGTTCGATGCCGCTGCTTTGGGTGCTTATTGTCACCGGTGTTGGTACTCACTGCTATTGTTGATGGTACCAGTAATATGTTCCCGATTTCGGTTATTCGTGCTACGGCTGTAGTTCTCAAATGATTCTTCTATAAATTACCAATGACAGTGTTGTAGCTACATATTGCCCCTAGTATTGGTACTCAGTGCTGAAACAGTGGGTACTGAGTGTTGAAGCTGTGGGTACTCAGTGTTAATGCAGTCGGTTCTTGGTGTCACTGCTGTGGGTACTCAGCACTGGCGCTATTGGTAATGGATAACGTTGATGTGGTTACTCAGCCTAAGCAGTGGGTACTCAGTATCACTTCTGTAAGTGCTTAGTGCTCAAACTGTAGTTGCTCACTGTCACTGATGTTGGTACACAGTACACATATGTGGGTACTCAATAACACTGCTGTAGGTACTAAATGCCAGTATAATGCCACTAATGTTGGTATTCAATTTCACTGCAAAGGGTATTTGTGTCAGTATTCGATCATACTGTATTTATTACGAGGTGTAGGTCAGAGTTATTATTATCAAGGTCACTGTGAAGACCTTTTTATTTGCACCTGGAGAAGAAAAAAAAATGGGCGACATTGTATTAAATACTATGGGGTATGGATACATTTCAAATGAACCGAAACAGAAAAAAAATGTAACTTTGTAAGACACGTAGGCGTCACTTTTGGAGCTTGTCAAATGTAGCTCAATTTAAAGTTGTGTGTGTGTTCAATATGGAAGGCATTATGTTGATACACTCATTGTTCAATATGGAAGGCATTATGTTGATACACTCATTGACCAAGTTATTGAAACTGTCTTTTAAAGCAATGGTTGGAGTATTCACGTGACTAAAAGCACCGACAATCTTCTCGATATTGTGATTAATATCAAAGTGTATTATCTGTTATGGGTTCTTTACGGGGGTCTTTGCTTTGGCCGCTTTTTTTTTTAACATAAATGTCTAAGTAGATGTACTTTTTTTTTTCTATAATTGTTCTTGACTGTAATATTAGATGTATTGAAAGCAACCGATCAAGTTATTCTAACTTTTATTCCTTTTCACTTCTTCGTACGCAGATTGCCAACCTCCTGTTAAGATGTATGGCTAAGATGTATACTTGTGTGTACTACTACTCTAATATTTTAAAATCAAATCAATGTAATTAAAAGAATGTCTATGGGCAGTTTATCATATCCATACAGTTAAAATATTATTTAAATACGTTTTTTTTTTATTTGAGATTTTGATTCAGTAGGTCCTACATTCCATGAATAGTTTATATAGCAAGGGAGAAAAAAAAATACGTTCTTGAGTTACGCAGATTTTCCGCAGTAGTTTCTCTTTAGCGGTTTTTAATCGAAAGACGACAATTGAATATAGTTAGCGTCACTACAACAAGTGTCGTTGTCTGCACGTGTCGAATATTTGCATCACACAGAAAGCCGTTTTCTTATGAACATAAAAAACTGCCACCCCCCCCCCCCCCGCATACCCATCTGTTCAGGCATTTAAATTATGTAAAAAAAAAGTAATGGACCAATCTAAAAATGATATCCATTACTTGACAAATCAAGGCAGCCATTTTATGGTGCCGTCCATAAATGACGTCACATGCGTAGGGGGATGGGGGGTCCGTAATTTTGTGACGGTGTGTGATGAGGGGTTAGGGGGTGGGGGGTTCAGATGGTGCGACTTTTGCATTATAGAAAAAACATTTTAGAAAACTAATTTTAGACGTTATTTCGGGTTTTAGAAAACTGTTTTAATAAATTGTAGTATAAATTGATTAGAATACTCTATATAGACAGAGTTCAGACAAGATTTTGGAAAAAAATATTGATGTTTTAAGGAAAATTCAACTGCAATTTTGAGGGGGGTTGTAGGCTGAGGTGTGACGCCATTTTAGGGGTGAGGGTCTAGCTTTTTGTTCAGGCATTTAAATTATGTAAAAAAAAAGTAATGGACCAATCTAAAAATGATATCCATTACTTGACAAATCAAGGCAGCCATTTTATGGTGCCGTCCATAAATGACGTCACATGCGTAGGGGGATGGGGGGTCCGTAATTTTGTGACGGTGTGTGATGAGGGGTTAGGGGGTGGGGGGTTCAGATGGTGCGACTTTTGCATTATAGAAAAAACATTTTAGAAAACTAATTTTAGACGTTATTTCGGGTTTTAGAAAACTGTTTTAATAAATTGTAGTATAAATTGATTAGAATACTCTATATAGACAGAGTTCAGACAAGATTTTGGAAAAAAATATTGATGTTTTAAGGAAAATTCAACTGCAATTTTGAGGGGGGTTGTAGGCTGAGGTGTGACGCCATTTTAGGGGTGAGGGTCTAGCTTTTTGTTACGATGCGTGACGGGGGGGGGGGGGGGGTAAAATCGTCAAAAAAAGCGTGACGTCATTAATGGCCTCCAATGCAAATATACGTTAGTTAATAAACATTGATTGTAGACATTGCTTTTAGTATGCTGAAACTTTTTCTTTATTTTTTTTATTTTTTTTTGGTAACAATGGACATGGCATAGAAAATGATATACATAAACATTTTCTATTTAAATCTTTAATTAAATCGCATGTGTTTATATATATGTATATATATATATATATATATATATATATATATATATATATATATATATATATATATATATATATATATATATATATATATATATACCAAATCCTAATTAAAGATCTCAATATTAAAAAAAAAATATTAGTAGCTCTTTAAAAACTGGGAAATTTTGTAAATTGTAATTTTTGGCTCTTCTGTCTCAAAAGGTTGCCACAGGAGGCACCTTGATCAGGGGTCGGCAACTGGTTCGCGAGCCGCATTCGGCTCTTTTGATGTCAAGGTGCGGCTCTCCAGTTCCATGCGCAAATACTAATAATTCTATTATAATAATATAATAATATGATAATATTATAATATTTTCAAAACTCATTATACTGTAAAGAAAAACAACTTTAACTTCAACAGGACTAAAACATTCATCAGCGAACAGTGAGAGTAGGTGGGGTAGAAAGTATACAGACAGCTAACAGCCGCTTGGGCAGTAGCCCCACAGTAGTGTGTAGCCAGCCACGCTGCGACTATTCTATGCTTGCCACCAACGTTTCTTCCAGGCATCTCTTCAGTGTGTGGTGGGATGGGGGGTCGCAAAGAGCCTTACCCCCCCCCCCCCCCTGAACAAAGACTCCCCACCCCCCGGAACGAAATCTAACCAGACGTAGTATTTTAGATTTTAGTTTCCTACGGTTGAGCCAGGTACTGGACTCTGGGTTCCTGTAGGGTGGAAGATAAGCCCCGTGAGAACCGAAAGACAGAAGCGACCGACACAGTAATCAAATTTATTTACTTAAGCTTTAACAAATGCCAAACTATTGAAAACATGGTATTAGTGGCACTTTAAAACTGGAAAATTTTGTATATTGTAACTTTTGGCTCTTCCGTCTTAAAAGGTTGCCGACCCCTGGTATAACTGGTTGGTGACCTACTCCCAGCTCTATGACGTTTGGAAAAATAGTCGAAAAAAATAATTGAGGTTAAGACAACATAAATATAATGATGTATTTCGATAGTCTTGGAATTCAGTAATAATAACAGTACTGCTTTTCATACTTGCAATTACACTATTAATATAATACAGTAACAACTAAAATCAACTTTTTTTGAGATTTCCATAAATGATAATATTGTGTCTATTAATGTTTTGTAAAATTGTGTTTTTTATTTTTTTATTTTTTTAATACATTATTTTCAACCGATTTGCATTGCTCATTATGCACATTATATAGTAATTGCTTCCCTTAAACATTTTTACTGTAATCGGAACAATAATGAAATAATAATAATAATAATATTATTATTATGACATTTCTTCCCCACAGTGTATCTGATCAAATTATAGTAGTATGTATTCTACATTTACACCACATACAATATACATACTATACAGAAACAATACTTGCATAGAGCTGGTTGATTCTAATTGTAGAACGATATTATGTTTTTGTTTATGCAGACTGGTAAAAAATGCATATATCGCTGAACGTTTACATTCCACTGTGTCTCACATTTTCAAATTAATATCAAAGTGCTCATGTCCTGTTACATTGACAACATCCTCTCAGTCAGCCCGCTTTCATGATTTTATAAAATATAAGTTGCTGGTATTACTATTTAAAACGTCTTGTGAATCTCAGCTAAGTTACTTGCGTCAAAAACTACGATAATAGCAAGTGAAATGTGAGGGTCGTAACTTACTTTGTTGATCACTTCCCCATCTGTTGGCTCTGATCTGTATATGATGTTGGAAGGTTAAGATGAACATAGTAGATTTTAGATAGCATAAACTGCAGCGTTATCTTAGTTATTTAAAAATTCTAAGTATTGTGTTTATGGCTGTGTTTTTATCTAACTTTTTTGGATTAATGTTAATGTATAACTGTACTTGTTACATAAATAACCGAAATATAATCTCGTATCGAAACATGTTATGATTTTTCATTATCACCAAATGAACTAGACTTGCTCAAAACATGAACAACCAAACGTCCTTGTGATCATTGAAAAAGGAGACTGGAGCAATATATTATTTTCAACTAGTGGCTTCTGAAAACACAGTTTCAAATAAAAGTTATTGACTGTGGTTATGGAAAATTGACAATAGATGTTGATAGAAATGAAGATCACAATATTTTTAGGCAGTTAAATAATTTTTATTTTGAGTGCTTGGTAACTCTAATTATTCATCATAGTAAACTGTACATGCCACAGTAGGGATTATTTTTCAATCTCACAGATACCATGTACTTCTAAACTGTGAAGACTACATGGTCCACTGAACCTGATCTCCATGTTTCATACATTGATAATGTGATGCCAAGATAAAGATTTGAAGTCAAAAGGCCATTTATATATACATGTGACAAGAATTCAATACTGGCTACAATGCAAAACCAAACTTGAATATAAGCAAATGGTAGCGAGAGCTCACATTTAGGGATTACATCAAAGAAATATCACCTCAAGACCTGGTCGTAGAGGCAAGAATTTCACTTCAACCCCACCAGAAGTTGATAAATCAAAGGAAGAAAAACGCAGGAGATATGCACAATGGACAATAGAAAAAAAAATTAAGCTGGGTACCCCAAAATATGGAAGATGATTGTGAATTCATTACTTATTGGGCTTAAAATATAATATTTGATGAATGGTGGAAAACCTACGAAGGGGTTGATTTTTCAAGATGACCGCCGTTGTCATAGTTACCAGGATTGTTTCACCACCTTTTTATAGTGAAAATGCGTATGCAGATGTAGGCCTACCTTTAAAAAGCTGTAAAGAAATAATTGTTTTATAACGAGTATTTTTTTTTTACCGGCGCCTACCCACAATGATTAAAATATTTAAAAAAATGATAACATTAATTGGTATTTAGAGACGCTAAAAGCAAATGTACATAATCTAACTAGATTTACAAGACACAAACACAACGTGTGAAGCCACTGACATTGTAATGACAGGAGAATATTAAGGACATGGATTGTTTTTGTTTGGAGAGTAAAAGCTGTATCGTCTGCGTAGACTAAAATTGTTTTGTTCGATAAGTTTGGTATGTCTATTGCTCTGATGTATGTATTGTACCTAATGCTTTCTAAGATGAGTTCTAATGCTAGTATGTAAAGGAATGTTAGTTAGTGGGGGGGGGGCATTGTCTAATTAACTTTATGATCTATCAGTAGTGTGGTGGGGGGAATTTACTTGCTTTCTCTTCTTATTATTCTATTATTGCTTTCCTTGTTAAACACGAAGTTTTACCAGTCTCCACACATATAGTTTGCTATTGTGATAATGACGAGATAGTACTTAGTTCCGTGCACTCAATACAACTCGAAGATCCGCTTGATACACAACATTTATTATTATACATCTAATGCTTGCATATAATAGGATTTACGTTACTACACGATATACACTTGTTGCCTACCCTACAGGTTAATGTTTTCTACACTATTCTCACTACACTGTTTCCTAGCTCTACTCTTATCTACGTCCTTTCTCTACAACCACTCCGCGTTAACTGTTACCAACCCTAACTGTTCTACTTCTTTGTCCTCTCCTAATCATCCAGCCTGGCGTCCATGTCTCTGACTTGACCCTTCGTACAATAGCGGGGTTTTCCCCCCATTTACATACCCGGTCAGTTGGGGTAGAACGCCGGTCACGGTCAAGCTACCCGTTTTGTCTCCTATTCGGCCACGGTCAGTCCGGGTTCAGGTGAGAGGGGAAATAACTCGCACGCATCAACAATGACTCAGCAACAACATCTCTCCCTTCGCCCCTGCCATGACCCGTTTCGTCTCGTCACGTGTGTCGTCAAACCTAACCTGCAATCTACGTTTAATCACACCATCACAAGTAGGTGGCTGTGTGCGTTGTGGAAGATGATTTGTATCCAAATTATTTTCTTTGAGAATTGTGTGAATATATGTTAGCGCTACTGGATGAAAAGCTTTCACTAGGTCTAATCTGAGTATACATGCTGGGGATGTTTTATCGTGTATATACTGAATGATATAGCTGATTAGGTGATTGTGTATTTTCTTCCCTGTGATATTGCATTGTTGGTCAACATAAAATAACTTGTGTGTGAATGGTTATATTTTGGCAATCTAGGATTTTGGCATAATTGTATAGTCGGTGTTTAAAATAAAAGTAGGTTAAATGTGGGTTAAATAAGGTTTAGTCTGGGATTTCCGAAGAAATGTTATAAAAGATGTTACACTTGTAATGGCACTGTTCAGACAGGAAATTATTTCGATGTTGTCTACACGAGTATCGGTTGTGAAGTTTTTATATAATTCACAAAATCAGGAAATGTTTATATACAGTGATAAAGAGATATGGTATAACGATCAATCAAACTTTATCACATGTCTTCTAAATGTGTATCACATATCTCCACTGGTTTTAAATTATAATGTCATAGCCATTTTAAATAGAAAGTAAAGACACATATTCAGATTTTATTATTTTTTCAAAAAAAAAAAATATGTTACAGTTTGTACGTTTTGAGAAACAAAACATTATGTCTCGTTTATTTGAATTATTTCCAATGCATTTAATGTACTTGATATGCATCCAGCTAAACACATTATGGGTTCTACTTTTAATAGCAAAGCAAAACAATATGGATCACCCATAAATAAAGGATAGCAATGCACATTATTATTGGTAAATTAAAGACAGTTTTCTGTTCTCATTATGTATTTTCTTTTAAAAGAATAGGAATATTACACCAAAAGGCGTAAAGTAGTGAATAAATGTAGATTTAACGATATCCTCGCTTGTCTTTCAAATGAGTAAAAAGTAATGCTGTTATGTTTGCTCTTTGCAATTGCAATAAACTTTTAAACATTAAACAAACACACATCTATTATTTTTGTATATTATTTAAAACACTTTATTGTAGACTATACGTCTAATTTTACGAAAAATTAGTAAGTCTCTTTGATTTATTTTTTGTTTGTTTAGCATATGGTCTATTTAATATGTAATTACTTCCCTTGCATAATAAACAAACAAGAAAAAAATATTGGTAAATATCAGCATCGTAAAAATGAAACAAACAAAGAAAAATAATCGAATCATATTGATGCATTTAACATAAACTAATATATAAACTATGTAACAATGTAAGATACGTATGCGTTACTAAAAGAGATGGTCAAATGTAGCTCAATTTAAAGTTGTGCGTGTGTTAAATATGGAAGGTATTATGTTGATACACTCATGAATCAAGTTATTGAAACTGTCATTTAAATTAGTGGTCGGAGTAGTCGAGTTACTTATTGCACCGATTCTCTTCTCGACATTTTGACTAAGATCAAAGTGTACTATCTGTTATGGGTTATGAACGGAGTCAGGTAACCCATCTGACCTGAGTGGACTAATTGCCCCGTTCATTTTTTTGGAAAAAAAAATGTATCATAATTAATCATCAGTTATTTTGAACGCCAAATAATATTAGTAAAATAGATCGTAACTAATTACGTAAATAACAACTTATTATAAAATATATCCAATTCACAACGCATTGCTACCAATGTAACGACAGCATCAAACACAAATTAAACGATACTATGTACACGTTTTTTTTTTTTTTAATTTAAAATATGAATTATATTTTCTTTTTTTTTTAATAAGTACTGATATATTTTAAGAAAACAAAATGTAGATCGCAATTAAAAAATGTAATGTGTATATACGTATATATTAATTATACTCCCCCTTGATCATTGTCACGTAAATAGGTACATTGTTACTGCTCTAGTTGTGATTGCTATTGTATAACGTTGGCACAGAAAATAACGTACGCGTTATCTGCCCTGAAATACTACGGTACAGTAAACTGTAATTATTTGTTTAATACTTATTTGTATTGTTTTAAATAAACTTATGTCTGAATTAATGTGTATGTAACACAAAATTAAACAGCTGGTGGCTTACCAGCATTGATGTGTTTCTTCAAAAGGAAATTTAACATTTTAACAAGACATGCATTTTTTAAAATAACAAATAGGTCTTTGGTTATGTCAAAAAATATAGTCTTGATGCTTTGACAATACGTTGTTTATAGATACGGGTTATCCTGCTACAGGCGATTTGAACACATGGGCTTTGACTATAAGTGGTTTGTAGGTAACGATGTTATGTTTTTTTACCTCATTGTCTTTGCTATGATGTGGTTTGTCCACACAAGTGTTTTATACATATAGGATATTTGAATAGGCCTATACATGTTTTACTCATATGCATTTATTCCACATATATTTTAATAATTAAAAAAAAAATATATGTAATTGTAGTTACAAAGTTTTTGCACCTTAATTAAACTATCCTTTTCCGGTTAGGTCCGATTCTTTTTTCTCAAAATAAAGCACATGAGCCAACAAACACAAACGCGAATATATGCTTCATATCGTTATCTCCATAAATCAGTTAAAAATATAATAATATGCTAAACATTCATTTTACTTAAGTTATATTGACAACACTCATACATATTAAAAATGTCTAACCTAATTAGTTTTTTGTTCATATCGATTTAAACCATGAATCCAATTTAAAAACAAACGAAAACGGTATGGCTATCTTAACTGACTTTTAAAGACACCCGAAGTTATCTGTATATCTTAATTCCCAAGGACAAACAAAATGACTTTTTTTTTACACATTCTACAGTGAGTGACCCGTAATATAATTGTGGTGACCCGTGGGATACTGCTGGTGACCCGAGGGCTTTTGCTGGTGACCCGTGTGATCTACCGTGAGTGAATATTTCAATGTGATAACTGATCTAAGTTGTCTCAATCAAA
This sequence comes from Physella acuta, assembly GCF_028476545.2. Taxonomy (NCBI): domain Eukaryota; kingdom Metazoa; phylum Mollusca; class Gastropoda; family Physidae; genus Physella; species Physella acuta. The sequence goes on along the minus strand of NW_026731930.1, from coordinate 849,146 downwards.
CAGGAAAGAACACGAGGGGAAACAATGAAGTGATCCATTTCAATTACCTTACTACATTTCTTCTAAGCCGACACAAATATAAACTCACTAAGTAATAAATAAAACAGTTGAGTTTTATTGCTAGATATTTGTAAAATACGATGTAGGGTAAGGTGATTATCTTGAGTATGTCGTGTGATTGATTACTTGGCAAATGTGTAATTAAAGTCAAACGTTATAAAATTAGGAGATCAGTCTTTACGTAACGAAAACTCACGTTTCATAACACATTTTATTGTAATGCTAAATTTATTTTTTTTTCCACAAGTAAAACAGCATACACATTAATGTAATGTTGCTCTAATTTATTGTATCGGGTTAAAAAAAAATGTGTATATAATGTCCTTCATCCAGCCGCTATATTTAGTTTATACAAACTTAAAAAAAATATAATATTTTAAGTTTACTTTCAGACACCAACGGCAACAATTGTGGTCCAATATATATATTTATATATATATTTATATATATATATATATATATATATATATATATATATATATATATATATATGTATATATATATATATAAATGTGTTGATTTGTATGAATATCAATTTTCGCTTACAAAAGAGTACCATATATATAATGGATCTTTTATACATGACGACATATCTGAAGAGGGGAGGGGAAAGAACAGGAGGGATTTATAATGATAGAGAGAAAAATAAATCAAACGTTAATGCAGTAAAAACTATAAAATGAATTTTAATTTACAAAAGCATATTTGGTTGTTTTTTTTTTACAGTTAGAACATACAATTTGAAGAAAATAAAACATACCAACACATATAGTGTTTTATTGATTTGTTTTTAAAACAGTATTTACATAAGTAACGTTAATTTTTGTCGCACATGTTTAGGGACATCTGCTGTTTTGATTTTTTTTCTCTAGAATGTTTTATGTTTAATACAATAAAAACACTTAATTAATAGTGCGTAAATTAAAAAACAATATTCACAAACATAATTTTTCTTTGGTAACTGTCCCATCCCAACACCTTGAAGTGAACGATACAACTAACGTGTCGTTCGATTGAATTCTACTAACAAGAAATAAGAATTAACAAAGTTTATGCTAACTAAAAGACATGGTGTTGTTGTTTACCTTCCTGCATCATAGGGAGAGCCGTGTCTCAACAGAAGGGGGAAGTGATGAACGAACTCAATAGCGACTCACACATTTCACGTGCTACCTCTTATAACATTTGATTCAGATAAGTTAGCCGAGGTTTATTGTTTATATGAAACAAACTAATATCATCAATGTATATTTTCCAAACAAACTAGCAAGTAGACCACCTGGATGTTCCAATGTAACAGAACTGATAACTAAGTTAACCAAACATTATGCCATGTATGTAGGACGTCCTTATGTCCACCCAGCTCAGATGGGTACCTGACTAACGTTAGGAAAAACTGCGGCCACAGCTAAGACATCCGTACAGAACCCGTGACATATAGAAAACATTGATCTTAGCCAAAAGGCCGATAATTTAAATGGGGCAATCAATCACTCGACTACTCAGACCAATGTAGTGAATGCTTTATTGAGGATTGTATCAACATATGGTCTTCCATATTAAACTCACACACAACGTTATATACAGCTACATCCGACTCGCTCCCAAAACTAGCAGGTGCATATTTTACATGGTTAGATATTTTCTATTTTAGTTCATTTTAAATGTGTATAATAGATTAGGCTTACTGCAGTCTACATACAGGGGCGGAACTACAGTCATTGTTTCTTCCAGACTTTTTTCTCCGGGGGGGGGGGGGGGGGGGGGAGGGGGGGCACTTGAAATTTTCGGGGGGAAGGTAGACTTTCTTCGGGGGGAGGGGGGCACGCGATTTAGGGACCCACGGCCGACCTTAATAGTTTTATTATAGTTTTAAAAAATATAATTTTCTTGCAATTTTTGACTTGATGTTTGTTTTGAAAAACGATTACCATAGCTGCAGTTTGATTATCTTTATTCTATAGACACCATCACCACGCGATTGTATATTCTTGTTCCAAACGTCCTTGAGATAATTAAAAAAAAAAACAGACTGGATCAAGATATTATTTTCAACTAGTGCAGGGGTCTCCAAACGCTCCAGCCCGAGGGCCGCATTAACTAACAAATATCGGTTCGGGGGCCAGAGAAATGCATCTCTGTGGGGTGTCGGTGTTTCTTGTTTTCTTAATGTATTGCTCTTTAACCCAACAAGGAAAACTTTATCGAGTTTGCTTACACTTTTCAAAAAGATTTGTATAAGTAGGTTGAATAATGTTACTATCACTTCACTATTCCTTTTTTTATAATATAAAAAAATGCGTGAGTGAATATTTCAATGTGATAACTGATATATATATATATATATATATATATATATACATATATATATATATATATATATATATATATATACATATATATATATATATATATATATATATATATATATATATATATATATATATATATATATATATATATATATATATATATATATATATACATATATATATACATATACATGCATATACATGTATATATATATATATATATATATATATATATATATATATATATATATATATATATATATATATACATATATATATATATATATATATATATATATATATATATATGTACAAGAAATATACTGTATGTGGCACTGTGATGACGAAATAGTGTAATGTTGGTCATAGATAAGCGATAGGTAGCGTAGGTCAACTAGACATTGGCTAAATGTAAAACTGCATACAAGGAAAACTCAGCCTATGTGTTACTTGAAGAATATGATTGTTTTGGAAAAAATTTACTTCATTTTGTTGAAGACACTGAGAGCGGTAAATTACTTAACCCATATTCTGCTAGCGTCCCACTTATGGGACGCTTGTAAAAAAAAAATTGCTAAAATTTATTAAAAACTAGTTAAAACACAAATTATGTTTCATTGTATTTGAAAATGGCTAGACTATTGAATGTGTGTGTGTGCTTTTTGAAAAAAATTAATTTAGAAAAATGTTATACAGTGGCGGAACTAGAAAAAAAGGGCCACCCCGCAAAAAAAAATGTGTAGGCCCCCCATATATATATATATATATATATATATATATATATATATATATATATATATATATATATATATATATATATATTATATATATATATATATATATATATATATATATATATATATATATATATATATATATATATATATATATATATATATATATATATATATATATATATATATATATATGTGTGTGTGTGTGTGTATATGTATATATATACAATCACAAAATGCCAATATGGGATGCTCATTACTGGCCTGTTTGGGATTTAAAGAACAACCATTTGAAAAATGTCAACACCATGGTATGTGCGTAAGTGCATTGCATAGTGTGTTCTGTGCAAATCAGTTTTATCAATGTCTGATAGGAGTCACCTTTGCATCTAGTCGGTCAAAATATTGTAAAACATGAAAGCTTTGTATAAAGTAATGGTGTCTCGTGTTGTGTTTATTTTAATGTTTTTTTTTTATTTATATTATTAATTTTTAAAATATTATTGTTTTAATACATTTCCTTTTCATACAATGTCATTCTTTAGTAATTACTTTATAAAACAATAATTAAGAGAAATAATTGCTTTTTAATTTGTTTAGTACAAATCTATTAAAAGGAGTTTATGATTTCCCCTATTTGACTATTTTTTTAAAAAGGGAAATAAGTCATGGAAGTTGTTTGAACATTTGCTTATCTTTGATAAGTTTAATTGTAGGAGAAAGACTCGGCTTTCACAGTGGTTTAAAATCAAAGGGAAAAAGAATATACAAGAGCATGGGGTGGTGTCTATAGAATAAAGATAATCCAACCGCAGCTACGGTAATTTTTTTACAAAACAACCATCAAGTCAAAAATGAAAGAAAAATTACTTTTTTTTAACTATAAAAAAAAATTATTAATGGTCGGCTCTGGGCCCCTAAATGGCGTGGGCACCCCCGCATTGCGGGGTCTGGCGGCACTGTAGTTCCGCCCCTGATGTTATAGTGCCGGATCTGCAGGACTTGTCAGAAGGGCGGAAAAATGAAAACATGCTTACTGTAAAATGCATATCATCTAAAATATTAACATTTTAAGTGCAACATACATTTGAAACGTGTAGCAGTACCATATTTCTATCTGATAAATATTTAAGAATAACAATTTTTTTCTACTACTTCATTATATCAAGTGTACAACAAGCATCCCATAAGTGGGACGCTAGCAACGAATGGCCCCATGTAGATTGTTACACAAACGTCACATTTATTGGACACTAGCGAGAAAAACAGATGCAAATATTTATGTTAAATGGTTATTTATGGTGCAACAATTGTTGACTTGTTAACTGTTGACTTTGGGGTGTTAAGTAGTATTTATAGATATTTAATTATGACCTTGAGCTATATTTGTGCAGATTGTTACACAAACGTCACATTTATTGGACACTAGCGAGAAACACAGATGCAAATATTTATGTTAAATTGTTATTTATGGTGAAACAATTGTTGACTTGTTAACTGTTGACTTTGGGGTGTTAAGTAGTATTTATAGATATTTAATTATGACCTTGAGCTATATTTTCTTATATATTATTGCATTAAAAAATAGCAAATATTGAAAAACTTACATTTTATTTTTAAGTTTTCAGAATTGCACTTACTGAAGTATTTAATACCATTGAATACAAACTAATTTAGTATTGTTGTAAATTTACTAGCGCGTGATATTAAAATTATAACAAACCAGAATAATAACAATGGCCACGATTTAGGTGAAATGATTCAGTCATGGGGGTTGGTTAACTCTCTTCATATCAGAGAGCTTAAGCTACATATAGCAGAAATGTGAATTAGCTGTGTACAGTTGTCATGCCCCAATAATATTCTCCTCCAAAGGTTCCCAATGCCAGTTTTACTTTGTTAACCTTTTAAGGAGATCCCTGGTGTTAGATTGGGAGCCCGTTCGCATAGTGAGGTGCATTCATGCATGAGAGCCATGAACACTCAATACAAGCCTCCAGAGACGGATCCGTGCCCTAGAAATAAGATGTCTGATGTCCTAATGTACGCCTGTGAGGGGTGGGGGGGGGGGGATAGCGAGGGTAATAAAAGAGAAGATGGCTGGATGATATCTGGGACTGGACCGGATCATCTTTTGCAAATTCATTGAGGGCAGAGTTTCTTTCAGGCATCATTTCGGAGGAGGGGAGGGGGGCTCTGCCCCCAGAACAAAATGGAATTTATATAGAAAACATACTTTTACCAATGTCCACCATCCCCTGAAATTTAAGTCGTCCCTCCCTGAAAATTTCAAGCATATATATACATATATTTCGTTACGTGTGTGTGTGTGTGTGTATATATAATCCTAATCAAACATCATAATATTGAAATAAAAGTGTTGGTGGTACTTGTTAGAAAACAGTTATTTCTTTACAGCTTTATTAAGATACATCCACATAAGCATTTCCACTAAAAAAAATGGTGGAAAAAATTCGTGATAACCATGACAACGGCGGCCATCTTGAAAATTAACCCCTTCGTAGGTTTTCCACCATTCATAAAATATTACATTTAAAGCGCAATAAACAATCAATTCAAAATCTTCGTCCATATTTTGGGGCACTCAGCTAAAAAATGTAAGTGCATATCTTCAAACTAATTTTTTATGAATTTTCAAACTTTGTGTCCGTTTAAAACACTAGTTTTAATGCCCCAAAATTCCCCCAAGTTAAGTGTCCCCCCCCCCCGCCCCCCCCCCCCTCTCGCTACGCCTCTGCTGTATACATGTGAGCTATGTGTCTAATTTCTGCTTTGTACTCTTCATTAGTTAACAGAGTGTTGTTTAGTTTTCAATAACCTGACCCTGTTTGTGTGTGTACGTGTTTGATACTTGTGTCATGACTGCTTTGTGGTCGGTGAATTTCAATGTTTGTGTTAGGTGTTTTGTTTTGCTTGTGGGGATGTTTTCATGCGCATATATTCTGTCTAGCCTAGCTGAGCTGTTGTAGGGTGTGCTGTAGTGGGTGGTTTCGTTCTGTTGGTTTGTTTTTGTTTCGTATACGTCCTTCAGTTTCTTACTGTCCAAGATGTCATTCAGCATGTCTATTTGTTCTTTGTCATTAGTTACTCTGCGAGTCGCGTTGTCCCTCCTCACTGTCACGTCAGCTATATCCGTCACTAGGTTGAAATCATCCGCAAGAATTAGAATCTTGTTGGTAAATTATGTATTGATCGTTTGTTGAAGTTCCCTGTAAAAGTGCTTTTGCTCTTGTTTTCGAGTGGGTGCATACATGTTTATAATGTGTATCTCTGTGTCTTCGTTTTGTTGTGCGGCGTATGCGAGTCTACCCTGTGTGTCTGTAGCCGTGTGGTTGAACCTGTACTTGTCTGACCTACAAAGAATGCTAGTTCCTCGGCAGCGTTTTTGCCCTATGCTGTGTACTGTGTGTGCTGTTCCTAGTGTGCTGATGTAATGTTGGGCGTGTTGTAGTGACTTGAAATTAGTTTCTTGTAATAGTATGATGTCTATCTTGTAATTGTTGATGAGTGTTTGTAGGGCGGGGATTTTACCTCCCGCGCCCTTTATGTTAAGTGGTATTATTTTTTGTGTAGCCATTTCTGTTTTATTGAAGGGGAGGGGTTGTTTAGTCGTCGGACATTGCGTTGTTTGCTGCTTCCAGAGTGCCCTGGATTTGAGCAATAATGTCCATTGATGGTGTCGACTGGACATCCGCCACTATGAGCTTTCTGGCACTTTCCTCGTCGTCTGACGAGTCGTCAGTCGATGCCCCTCTCCTGGCTCTCCTCATCCGAGCTGAACGATTTCTGGAGAAATCTAAAGTTAAATTAGTATGTATTTGTTTCAAAAGTTTCATAATGTAAATGGAAAATGCAGTCAATGGTGTAACAGTGTGTAATAAAGTTTGATTAATCGATAATCTTCCATTGTCTTTCACATGAGTTAAACATAATACTATTGTGTGGGTGTTTGCAATTACATATTTTTTAAACAATAGACAAACGCTCATATAAATATGTTATCACTATTGAATACGTAATATTATTTATATTGGTACGTTTTAACACATTAAACGGAATGTCATGTTTATTTTTTTTTTTTCAAACGTATTGCGTCTATTAAATAGGTAATTGTTTCCCTTGAACAAATTCTAAGCATGAAAATAGTTATCTGCAATTTAAAAAAAAAAAATTAAATATATAGGCGAAATTGTATTTAATCATTTGAAGTCATACAAAAAATAGCTAAACAGATTCTCTTCTCGGCATTTAGACTAAATTAAAGCTTACTGTCTGTTATGGGTTCTACACGGGGGTCTTAGCTATGGGCGCAGTTTCTCCTTACGTTAGTCAGACTCGTCTCCAGCATATGAACTCGTGACTTTCGAGTGAGAAATTATGGGATATAAAGGTCTAAATATAGCTACATCATTTTTAAAAGTAGTTAATGATTGTAATGTGATGTGTATTGGAAGCCATCTGTCATATTTTTTTATTTTATTTTCATCCCCCTATGCCAAAATCTTTGTACATAGATTTTAAATCTCCAGGCGATATGCATGGCTTTTTTGTATTAATTTTTGTACTACTACTTTAATATTTACTTAAAGCTAATTGCTAAGAAAAGTGTGGTAATCAAATTAAAAGAATGTGTACAGGCATATTATAAAATGCATACATTTTAAAAATATAATTAAATTCATTTGTGGTTATATATTGTGATACAGTATGCTCCATGTATGGTAATATATAATGCTTTATTTGAAAAGTAGGGGAGGTAGATACAGCTGTATTGAGTTATGCATTATTTCCGCTGTTGAATCCCTTTGATTAGTATTCAGCTTCTATGTAAATATGTGTGTCCGTCTCGTCCTTGTGAAGCCGAACAGTTTGAGTTTTTCTGTCACTATAATTGTGGTGTCATATTTTGTTTTAATGTCCGTTTCATTTAATTTTGGATTTCCCCGCATTCATTTTGCCCCCACTGCCTATTCCATATTATATAAATGCCTATATTATTATCTTAATTTATTTCTCCGTCTGAAGTTAAACATTGGTGTCGTCAGCATATGCTATACTTTATTGTAATGTGGATGTACTGTCTATTACTTTCTAACATGGGCTCTATGCTAAGTTTGTGGAGTAGTGAGGAAGTGGGGTAGGGCTATTAACTACTTCAAGCTGGTGTATGTATGCATTTATTTATCTTTGTATTTTTTTTATTTTACTTTTTTTTGCGGGGGGGGGGGGTGGTAATCTAATTATTTTATCTCCTTTATTGAACTTGTACAGAATAATAATTATAGATTGCAACTAAAATTATTTAAATACAGTGTTTCTAGTCCCCTGATACAACTTACAACCATTACAATTGGTATATGTTGTTGATACATGAACACGAGCTGTAGAAGTCAAGTTTGAAGCGGGTCACATATGTGATATCTATAGGCCTATAACTGAGATCTGGTAACATTAAATGATTTGTTGTTCAAGCTATGTAAAGCAGAAAGAAACTAGACGGAGTAGTCAAACATTGTCTACTAGAAAAGACTGGCCCAGCATAACATCATCTGACATGATTTATGTAATATATTGGAAAATCTACCATCTAAGCATAGTATGAGTATATAGAGTTAGCTGCCATCTGCACTCACTCATCGGAACTCCCGCTTTCCATTAGGCGCTATGCAATGATCAGTTTCACCTAGATACCAAACAAAACTACCGTAGACTGTTGCAGCTTTTCTACTATATTATGTATGAGTCATTTTGTAGGCCTATACCTACGAATATAATTGGAGATTTATTCAAATGTAGATTAAAAAAAAACCTCCTTGCGCCCAACCCCCCCCCCCCCCCCCCCCCATTTTTTTTTTGCACTCATTTCAACCTGATTGTGCTGTGTTAAAAGTCTGTTATAAGATAATTATATAAACACACACACTTATTGTTTTACAATTATGCGATAGTGAAAACAGAAATAAATCGTTAAACATTATATAAACGAAGTTTTTCGAAACTAGTTATGTTTAGAAATAAAAACATCACTGCTTTTTCTGCTTCCGATTACATAAATAATATAATAAGTATTTAAGAAATGTCTCACTCATTTAGATTTTAAATAAATAACTTAAAAGTTTTTTTTATTAAAAATGTATAGTACTTTTTATTTTATTTAAGTATTTTCAACCGAATTATATTTCTAACTATTTATGCAATATATTTTAAGTTCCGTTCCTTGCTAATTTTTATTACTGGAATTGACGCACAGTAATTTTTTTTTAAAGTAGAATTATTTATTTATCAATTGATATACAATCCAATGATAAATGTATATTCTAAATTTTCCCCCTACACACACTAGACAGAAAAAAAAAATTGCATGAAGCTTGGTTGATTATAAATGTCCGAAGTTTTTTTTTTTTTTTTTTTTTTTTTTTTTTTTTTATGCAGACTTGTGAAGAATACATTTATTGCTCTCATCTAACACTAACTTTGTTAATTCTTGATTATGTTTTTTAAACTCAGTCGAGATTAAAGCCACTTTGTTTCTTCTCATTCACTTGAATTTCTCATTATGCAATAGTTTAACAAGGAATCGGACTCGCATGATTGCTAATGAGAAAAATATATGAACAGATTTTTTTTTTAAGTCGGAGTGCGATAACAACAAAATAAACAGTGACATCATTATGGACTCCGTCTGTCAATGCAAATTGACCTCAAAGTAAAATATTGCCTAAATTTTTTTTTTAAAAATTACAAAAATAAAACCATTGTCAGATCAGTTGAAACATTGATTAATCTAAAGTTATTGCCTGTCTTTAATATATGTAAATTTCAAAGTTGTATGCGTCATGCATGTTTGTGGTGTTGTATTGTTAGGACGACGATACGAAATCCAAGTAGCTGCCCTACAATAGTTCATGTTTGTTGGTTGCTGATGATTGTCCTAATGATTTGTCTTACAAGATTTGGATGACCTCTTGTATTTGTTGGTTGCTGATGATTGTCCTAATGATGTGTTCTAGAAGAATTGCGTGACCTCTTGACTTGATGTCTTTTGTTTAACCCAAGTCAAGTCAATGTATTTAGATGTTTGTAAGTGAAAACAAAAAGTGTACATCCTTATCCTTAACAACCTTCTACCGACAATTGATAGTCAGGTTATAATTGGTGACGGTTAAAACTCAGTTTCTCATATTTACTGCAAAACGTGTCTTTACACTTTATGAACCTGTCTCTAACGCCACTTAATAAATAATCCGCAATCCCCCCCCCCCCCCCCCCCCACTCACTAACACACACACACACAGTCTCTCCCCTTATCTCAGAAATGAAAGCAGACTATTTTAGAACGAATAATTTAACATTCTTGTTTTGGTTTCATTTTAAACAATGTATCGACAGCTTTCCATGGTTTGTACAATTAAACTAAGAATTATTTATTTAGCGTTTGAAAATCTATGTAAAATAATCATTTACGGAACACACTAATTTGTATTGGTTTGCTCCTGCGTTTTTTTTTTTATTTATTATTTACAGTAGTTTATTCATGTTTTGCCAAGATTTGGTCCGTTTATAAAAAGGCAAATTCAGTTTAGAATACATTTCATTCTTTTATTGTGTAACAAGACTTGTGATACACCGAAGCCGGAATGTTTTGTTTGTTGTTACTTTATTTTTTATTTATTTTTTTATTACTACATGTTTGTAGAGTCTTGTTTAATTTCTAATTAATTATCTGATTTAATGGACATGATTTTATAGCTTACATCTCAATCTGTTGGAATCTAAAAATAGCTAGACTCACTAGTTTTGTGTTATTATAATTTTAATTACATGATATACTTAACAAACAACTCCTTTATATTTTTGTTTTATACTAGAATCAACTGAACTAAATATCATAACACGAAAAATGAACAATTCATTTGTATTTTAGTAATATATAAGTTCATTTGGGAGTTTTTGTTTAAAATACATGTTCAGTTGAGAGATTGTGTTCACAAAGATGTTTAGTTGACAAATGGTGTTCACATATATATATATACATATATATTCAGTTAACGGGCTCTGATTAAATAGATATTCAGTTAACGGGCTGTAATCACATAGATGTTCAGTCATTTTTCTGTTTTTCATCTCGTGTTCATGTGACATATTTTATTAACACAAGTTAGTGACGTTCAGTTCCTACTTGACGTTAAAGTAAAGTAGAGTTCACTTGTTTCTGTCACATCGTCATACAAAAGGATAGAGTATTCAGCAAAACCACAACCACCTTTACTTTCCCAAACTTGAATGAGGTACCCATTAAGGCTGGGTTTGCTCGATGTGTTCTACGGAGTTAATTTCGAATTGAGAATAGGCGCGTTTGGGTTGGTATGTATGTTCTAACATTCGACCGTACCGTCAATAGTTACGTGGTCTATAGGACGTAATTGTTGACTAGGTGAATTTAATTTTGTGTATTCTAGTTGTTGGATCCTTTTCAAGACAAACAAACCATTGCATTGTTATATATCATTTTTTTTTTACATTTTGAAAGTTTAAATGAGGAAACAATAATGACAGTATAACGGCATTGTTTGACCGACTTATTCAAATCTCTTTAAAAAGTGCAAGTTAATTCGATAAAGTTTTCTGAAATTGGTAAAAATAAAAATAAACACACAAATCATATATACACTTACCTAAACTTTGATCCTTATATTAAAATGTTATTTAGTAAATGTTTATTTACTGTACATGTCCGACTTAAATGTTTTTTTTTAAAATCTATTTCAAATCATTTAATGGCTAGTGCTATTCCGTTTATAATGTTTGTTTCCCTTATTAAATAAATCTGGAGTGATCTCCCCTAAATTATCTCGAATATTCTTATATTAAAACGTCGATATTTGCAAAAATCTCGTTTTTTTCTTTTTTGAATTGTGAATATCGTGCAATTTTTCGAATACTTTGATTCGATATGACATGACATTGATACATAGTGTAGTCGAGTGAACAGCTGAGTCTTTTTAATCGTATTGTCGTGGTTTTGAACGGGACAATTTTTGCTTTATACAACAAGCTGTCACCCGATGACCGTAAATAACTACCGCCCCTTCCCCCCCCCCCTACCCTCCATCCATACACGTTGATTGACTTATGTAAAAATAAACGATCTTTCGGTTACCATGAACTTAATTAAATCTGATCTCTATTCTTTTCAACTTAGAAGACATTCTACTTCTCATTTACTTATGTCAGAATTTAACAACATCAGGTTAATATTTTCGCTCAATATTTTAAGGGTGATTTATGCACATCAGATACAGATCAGCTGGCTAAAAACATTTTTTTCCCGCCTGAGACATGTAATTAACAGCGTCAGTTGTGTGTTCGCTTTAGTATTACAGTTTTTATCATCGGCTTGTGAGGACTGATACAGATTTACAATAGTAATATTTCTTTCTTACTTGTAGCCTATTTTCATTCATTTAAGATGGTTTACTTATACATAGATCTAATACAAAACGTCTAAACATAAATAAATAACTAAATAAGTAAATAAAACAACCTGAAAATGCAAATGTGTAATCAAATGATGATTCAAGGGATTTTTTTACCCTCGGCGTGGTGGGTGAGAGAGGGGGACGGGGTGGTAGTTGTACACAGCATCAAAGATATGAATATCAATGGCGAAACAAGTAACGGACGTTAATCAACAGATATCTTCGCCTGTATTTCAAAATAGTAAACAATATAGCTATTGTGTTTGTGTTTGCAATTACAGTAATATTTCAACATAAAACAATGAAATATCTACAGTTTTAGATATTGATCAAATAAAATAAATATTGTTGGTATACAGTGTTTAAACATTTATTAATTTGACAGATTTTTTAAAATATTCTATTTATTTAATAAAATGGTATATTAAATAGGGTAATTATTTCCCTTGCACAATATCCAAAGAAGAAAAAAAAAAGATTGGTAAATACTTATCTGCTTCGGAAATAAAACATTAAATAAAATACTTAAAAAAAACTTTTTTAAAAACCACGTTTTTCTTGTGGACTAAAAAGTAGAAAATAACTATTTACATACATTTGATGACAAAAAACGTGGGTACCTTCACCATCAAATTTCCCGACCCATCTGCCCGACCCACGTTTTTTGTCATCAAATGTATGTAAATAGTTATTTTCTACTTTTTAGTCCACAAGAAAAACGTGTTTTTTTTTTAAAGTTTTTTTTAAGTATTTTATTTTCTCCTTTTTAGTCCGTTGCTACACATGAAAAACGTGGTTTTTAAAAAAAGTTTTTTATATAGTTTATTTTCTACTTTATCCAATGACTTGATTAAGTATGACTTGACTAAGTGTTTATAAATACACGGACTAAAAATCTTGAGCGACCAGGATTCGAACCTGGGTTGTCGCGGCCACAACGCGAAGTACTAACCACTATACGATCACGGCCAGCGCGCTCACATCGATTGGGGCCGAAGTAACTGTGTCAATAGGTCTTCAGTCTTGTCGGTATCTTTAGAAATCATGTCCTCAATTTTATGGTCCTTAGGGCGTAATTAAATTAAGCTAATTACGGTCTCTAATTGCTAGTTTTTATGATTGCATCTGAAATTGTTAGGCGAAAGTAACCTGCAAATTTCAGATCTATAGAGCAATCAGAAGTGGGCTAATTTTCGATGTCAATTTTAACAACAAACACATCCACAAACGCGAAGCTGAGTTAAGAAAAACGTGTTAATAATAAAAATAAGGGTAACATTGTAACGAATCTAATGGATACATTTAAAATTAACTAAAATAGAAAATATGTAACCATATAAGATACGTAGGCGTCACTTTTGGAGCTGGTCAAATGTAGCTTAATTTAAAGTTGTCTGTGTGTGTTCAATATGGCAGGCATTATGTTGATACAATCATTACTTAAGTTATTGAAACTGTCATTTAAAGTAGTGGTAGGAGTAGTCGAGTGACTGATTGCACCGAATCTCTTCTCTGTATATTGAATAAGATCAAAGTGTACTATCTGTTAAGGATTATGTACAGATGTCTTAGCTGTAGCTGCAGTTTTTCCTAATGTTAATCAGGTTCCCATCTGAGCTGGTTGGAAATAATGACGTACTACAGACTCGAATCGGGAATCCGAACAATGGCTAGATATAAAGGTCTAAATATGTGTGCGTTCTTTGTTGTGTTATGTTGTTTTTTTTAAGGTTTAAACTATGTTTAAACTTTTTATTTTCTTAATAGGCCTACACATTGATTGTAAAAGTGATTGCCCGCAATCTTTTTTTTTTGTATGTATGTTTTGAAGAATTATAAATTTTAACATTTTAAAAAAACCAAAACCTGCTTTTGTACAAATGTTCTTAATATTATCAATTCGGCATAGCAATTTAGCTTTCGGTTATTTCCCTTAACATCATTAATGAAAAGGAATAAAATACAAACTTTAAATACTAATTGTCAATATATAAGTACTATTATTTCGTTTATGGTGTGTATATAATGTTATCGTTACGTAAAATGTAACATTAATCTAAATAGACCATTATGTTCATGCAACAATTGGGTAAATGCATTTTCACTCTATATGTCAGTGTGGATAATAGGACTAACATAAAACATAATATACACTTAAATGTTTATTGCAATATTATTTGACATAGGAGAACGTTGTTCGGATATTTCTGAGACGTACAATATGTATGCTAAACACATTTTGGTTTTTATAAAAGCAGTTGCCCTTAGACATTGTGCTGACCTGACCTATTGGCGTGGCTAGGGGAGGGTAGGTTGGGCGATGACTTCGGGCGCCGACCCATGTGGGTGCGCCAACTAGAGTTGATATGACATACAGTCAACATTAAGAAAATAGACAGCCATTTGGCTAGTCGGAAATATTGAATTGTTTTCCACATTAATTGTGTAACACCAAATTAAAACTGACAAATTTTGATAACGATATTTACATCTCACATGAAGGGCTGGGGGGGGGGGGGGTGTCAAGGAATTGGATGGTCGCCCCGTGCGAAGGAATGGGTCGGTACGTCACTGACCAGAGAACATAATTTATTAACGGATCGATTTTAAAGATGGAAACAAAAATATGGTATAATATATATATATATATATATATATATATATATATATATATATATATATATATATATATATATATATATATATATATATTTAATATTGTCCTGTTCTGCTTTAACAATTACCATACATTCAAAATATGACAGTTTTACTACACAAGAAGAAAACACAGCCAAAACTGCCAAAAGCAAGGAACATTTTAAAAAAAAATACCAACAACTCATCCAAATATACTGAAACGAGTCAAACCTACAACACTCAATCAACCAAAGATTAATTCTACATTTCTACTCACATACTAGAAAGTATGCAAGCATTTTTACAATCAGTCCATTCATAGCTTGTAAACTTTCCCTATTACAATATATCTATATCAAATAAGTAGCCAATAATGCACAACGACACCATTTATTTTTTTTAATATGAAAAAAAAAACGTTTTCCTTGAAAAACAGCTTTATAATGTGTCTGAACATTTGGTGTAGAGAGATACAACAACATGTAATCTAACTAATGTGAAGACAACACAAGGCATATGGGCAACAGCATATAGACATGTAAACATTAGCCGATTAATTTTTTTGCAAAAAATAACATCTACTCGATGAATAATCTGCATCAATATAAACACTTTTTTAGCGCAATTTCCATACTGGATAATTGCGATTATTAACTCGTCATTTCTGGATGTGTGTCCGCAGCTTTAAGTCGTATCTAAGTCGTATCTCCTCCTCAACGAAGCAATATAGAGGACTAGTTCCAAAAGCAAATATGTTAAGCAAGTTCCGAGGATGATTGTGGGCCAAACAAATTCCCGGAATTCCTTCCTGGATTTCCCTAAAGCCAAAAAACATCGACATTTCTGGATGGATGGATGTGTGTCCGCAGCTTTAAGTCGTATCTAAGTCGTATCTCCTCCTCAACGAAGCAATATCGAGGACTTGTTCCAAAAGCAAATATGTTAAGTTCCGAGGATGATTGTGGGCTAAAATTGATGATGATTGTAGTATTGTAAATGAGACGTTATCCTATTTATTTTTTCTTTCTGTGTGTTGTTTTTATTGTGTACATTTCTGAATGTGTCGCTAATGTCTGCTGTGTTGAATTATTTAGCCCATTTAATTCTATTTTGTAGTGGTTGTAACTGTCGCTCGACTAATGTATCTTATATATCTATTCTTGGTTTTCTCTCCTATTATGTTTTTGTTTGTCTTGAATGCTTTGAAGAAGGCTAGTGTATCTGTATAGAAGTTACCTTAGTGTGTACCCTCGTATTGTGGTGTGGTGTTGGTTTGTTTTAATATAGTGTTGAACCTATGTCCTATATACTATATAGTATTGTGCTAGTGGGTGGTAGTGTGGTTCTATTCTACATCTATCTAAAAGTTTGAGTCTAAATGTATTATTTTGTGTGGTTATGTCGTGTAGTCTTATCCCACCGTTTAGTTTGTTTTGTATTAGTGTTTGGTGATTGATGTTTCTAATAGTACTAGCCATCGGTACCCGTTTCACGTGAATTATAGGCCTATGTATTTTTATTTTAAAATGTTGTACTTGTTTGAGAAAAATAATTTATGAAATAGTTATTGGTCAAAATTTAATGTGCTTTACTACACGCTAAACGATATTAGTGACAAAGCAAAGTCAAAGAAAAGAAATGACTAATTAGCTAAAAATCTGACACATTTAACATAACACAGGCACACACTAATTAAGTGACTTAAATGATTCCGTTAAAAATCTGGCTATTCAATGTCATTACGTTGTTTTAGTAATTTGTATTAGTTTGACCGATAAAATTGTATATATTTCATAGCGTACGTCTTGATGAGTAGATCAATAGATCTAGATCTAAATCAAATTTGAATGAAGTAGTTTCTTTCTGTATAGTGTAACATCTGAAGATTCACATGTAAAAAAAAAATATAAAAAAAAATAGTTTGACACTGAGTGTCTCGATCCCGCACCACCTGCGTGGTATTGTGTACAATATCATCTCAGACATATTGAAAAGTTAAACTTACGCGAATATGCCTATTCTTTGAAATTATGTTTTTTATCCCAAATTAGCTAGTTCCATAGTTAAACATAGAACGATTTCTATAAAATATGTTTACACCGGGGTTCGATAATGGAATCTTCTTTAAAAAAGGGGTATTAGGTTACTGGTAGTTAACACATGACTGGCTAATGTCAATGCTAACACTGTCCCTAACCCTAACCCCAACCCTGGTCCTACCATACGCCTAACCCTAATTTCTAACCATAAAATTAGTCGAGATTACAATACTACTAACAACCCAACACACCTTTTTAAAAGAAGATTCCATTATCGGACACCGGTATCTGTAATCATCCGAGTCTAAATCTAGATCTTAGCGACTTAGCGTCTACGTCCAGTTTTTGCGTAGATTTAGATCTAGTCTAGATCTAGAATCTCTAGATCTAGAATCCAAATAGATGTAGATAAAATATATTTTATAAGTTTAGGCCGGAAACATTGTATTGCATACATTTCATAGCGTACGTAGATGTAGATCTAAATCAAATTTGAATGAAATAGTTCATTTCTTTTTATTCTAAACTCGGCAGATGACGTCATTAGTTAATATATAAACATTAGTGTCGTCACTGTTTTATGTATTCTTTTTCACAACTATAAACGCTTTTCCTTTTGCATAATTAAAACGGTTTTTCTACATTCGAATACACCATTATTTTTTATTTTTCTTCTTTAAATAAAATTGTGGTTATATATTTAAAACATCTACCATATTATTTTCAACAAAAGTCCGTATCAAGTTCCCCATATTTCGCTGAAGATTCTGACGTGATATCCGGCGAAAATACTTTGGGGACAGAGAGAGAGAGAGAGAGAGAGAGAGAGAGAGAGAGAGAGAGAGAGAGAGAGAGAGAGAGAGATAGACAAGTGCGCACATGGGCTTTTATATATTAGGATTATATATTAGGGTTTTTGAAAATAAATACCCTCATGTGCGTGTTTATTTGCTTTACCAATGGGGTTGGTATTGAACTTGTGGCTATGAAGATTATTGTAGTATATATCTGTTATGAGTGCTGCCACAGCAAGGATGGTTGTGTTGGAATTTTTTGTATTTTTCCAGTTTCGGTGTATTTTTTTTTTCTATCAGTCTCGTTCATGTGATCCTTGTCTTCAGTTGTCGGGGTGTCCGTAAAAGTAATACCGTATATTTTCAGTTTGCCTACTGCAGTCATTGGAGTATCGTATTTCTTTTTCCCTCTCCATTTACCTATGCCTAGAATTTTAAATTTTTCTGCGTTAATTTTCCCTCCACTGCCTTTGCCAAAATCCAAGAAAGTCTCTATTACTGTCTTGATTTCTTTTTCTGTCTGTAGTAGGAAATTGGTGTCGTCAGCATATGCGATTATTTTCTTGGCTGTAGTGTTTGGTAAAGGCAATCCTTTTATCCGGCTGTCCTGTCTAAGACTATCTAACATGGGCTTTATTATAAGAATATATTATAGTGAGGATAGCGGTTATCCTTGTCTAACTGACTTTTTTATTTGTATAGCTTTGGTGACTGCATTGTTGTTCAAAGGTTGCTTTGAGCTTCTGTGTAAATGATGTTGATCCATGTTTTAAAATAGGGTCCTAGATTGTATGCATTTATTGTTTTCATTAACCATGTGTGATCTACTCTATCAAGGACTTTTTGTTGGTCTATGCTATGATAAGGATTGTCAGTTGCGTGTTCTTCTGTGTGGCGTAAAATACTATGTCTCTTATAAGATGTGTGTGATTGTGTATGTTCCTGTCTGGTATTCTGTATTTTTGGTCTCTATGAAAGGTTATATTTTCCTTACTAGTGTTTTGGTCAAGATTTTGTAGTCACTGTTCAGTAGGGATATGTGACTATAGTTCTGGACTTTTGTTCTGTCTGTGACAGGTTTGGGGATTAGAGTGATGTACGCTGTTAAAATATGTTGTGCTGAAATTCAGTGAAACCTCTGTCTTTTAGGGCCCCGTGTATTATCGGGGTAATATCGTTTTTAAAGGCTTGATTTAAAAAAAAAAATCATTACACGATGGCAAAAGACGGAGTATCATTTAATTATACAACTTCATTGTAATTGTTCTATGTGTGTAATGCACAACGCTACAGGGTGTCGTTTTTTAAATACATATATTATTTAAAGAAAATTTAAAGATTTATTTATATTATTTGTTACTAGTTTATTAAATGTAAAATATCTACGTATAATTTTTTTATCAGTTTTATCTATGATATTTGAACTGTTTCCGTTTCATTGAATGTGGTTCGTTTTTCAAATAAATAGCTAGTTATTTCCCTTGGAAACTGTCTAAATAATATTGAAAATTATTGTTACATACTTATCTGCCTTGGTAAACTAAAAAATAAAAAATAAAAAAAATAAACCATATACCAATAAATATGTACAATACAGTGCGCCTAATCGTATACACACATTTAAAATTAATTAAAATAGAAAATATGTAATCGTGTAAGATACGTATGTGCTACGCTAGAAGCGGGTCAGATGTAGCTAAATATAAAGTTGTGTGTGAGTTCAATATGGCAGACATTATGTTGATTTAATCATTCATCAAGCTATGGAAGCTGTAATTTATAGTAGATACCAGAATGGTCGGAGTAGTCTAGTGATTGAATGCACCATTTCACCTCTCGTCCTTTTGACTAAAATCAAAATGAAATGTTTGTTATTGGTTTTGTACGGAGGTCTTACCTATGGCCCCAGTTTTTCTAATCTTAGGCAGGTACCCGTCTGAGCTGGGTGGACTAATGAACGTCTTATAGATTCGACTCAGGGACCTGAACTTTCGGATAAGATTATGGGATATAAAGTTCTAAATACATATCTATCATGTGTTACTTACGGAAATGTTAGGTGTATGGAAAGCAATCATTTGGTTTAACCTATCTTTTCTTCCTATTTCAAAGCTTCAGCAAAGGTTTTATTTCACTCTCTGTACTAATATTTAATTATGAAACTTTTTTAGTCATACATAGTGTTGGCCTACAGGAGCATTATCATGTGCAAATAGTTTAAACAGTAATTTTAGATGAACACTTGTGAATTATATTTTGAGTAGGCCTATATCTCAGTGTTAATATTTAATGTAATGCCTTTTTTGTAATTAGTAGGGGTAGGAAATAATAATTTCTCGAGTTACGCGGTATTTCTATTGTTTGTCCTTTTAACCGTTTATTTAAAACTGATATTGGAATGGTTTTTGCTTACAAGTGTTTATTTCACTGAATCTTTCAAACGTATTTTTAAAGAAGAAAAAACATGCTTGATAGTAAATGCACTGCACTGTAAACGTTAGGCCAAGTCTTGTGATTTGAAAATAACATACAAAATAAAATAGAACAACACACACAAGACATAGGAAAGCCAGAAGTAAATACACTACTGTAGAAATGTATAAAGCGAACAACAGACACACAATACATAGTCAGCCAATAGTAACCAAGTTTCTTTAGACATCTATAAATAGAACACTGTACGCATGACATAGGCGGCTAACCAAAAAAAAAATGTTTAAACTATTTTATGTTCTATCCATTAAGCTAGTCACAAACACATTAACATGTTTTATACAAAAAACAAAATGTGATTGTATTGGTAACATTTAAATAATATTTCTGTGATCTGATTTCATCGCATAGAGTTTGTCGATGGTCGATGGTAAGATAATACTTAATGAAACAATATGTTAAAAATGACTAACACTGGATTAACTTTGAAAATATTTTTTTTTTTAGTTTTAAGGCTACATCTCTTTTTATTTACACGAAGTTATAACCCTATGTTCCACTATCGTAAGACAAACATTGATTGGCTGTACAGAAACACAGTGATCAATGTTTTATTTGCAAAGTTTTGCAGAAAATGTTTTTAAACATAAATTTGATTTTAAAACCTCATGCCCTATGTCTGCAATTTTGTTTTATTAAATGTATGCTAGCGTATCGAATAAAGAGTGTTTATGTCACCAGTTCAACATGCAACCCAAACTGAGTTTAGGTTGTTTTTTTTTAATTGTATAATTACCAAAAACACTAATACGTCAAATATATAC
The DNA here is from genome assembly GCF_028476545.2 of Physella acuta. Lineage (NCBI taxonomy): Eukaryota > Metazoa > Mollusca > Gastropoda > Physidae > Physella > Physella acuta. Next base: position 827,813 of record NW_026731930.1, on the reverse strand, counting down.
ACACTTTTAAAACTCCATGAACAATGCGTAATCTTGTGTATTGTACTCCGTAATAAATGAATCCATTACCCTAACCAAATGAACATATAATTGTGTTCAGCTTGGTTGATGCAGATAGTTGCAAGTTTGATATGTTGTGATGACTGTGTTTATATCGTCTCCTGTAATGTAATTAACAAAGGTGTAGTTAAATACACAGCTAAACATTACAATACAAATGGACAATTGCGTCCAATATGACTCAAAGTATGTGTAGATCAGAACACTGACACAGGTAAACGGAATAAATCATCAGTTACTACAGGTGGTTAACGATGTTTGATTTGGTTACATAGGATTATGTTTTATTATAAATAACTAGATTGTACATTACAATTATGCAGTGAATGTAATATGTACAGTTAAAGCCTTCACAACAAACAAAAAACACACACAAACACTTTCACACGAACTTGCCCACGTACTTTCCCACACATATATAAAGTAATTACTACATGGATATTTGAAATGTATGAATATAAGTGAGCCATCATGAATGAGTGTTTTGTGTGTGTGTGTTTATGTTACTATGCTTACATGTGTACCTGACATGGATTTTAAAAGACAAAATAAAAAATGAAACTCGTGCACACACAATCCTGGCACTAAAATCAGAGGCGTAGCGAGTGCTGGGCGGGGGTGCGGACCGTACCGGGTGACACCGGTTTGGGGGGGGGGGGGGTGACACCAAGCCAAAAATTGCAAAATGAACAGAAGGAAAGTGCCTTTTTTGTTAGATTAATCTAAGTTAAATAGTCTTTTAAGTACAAATTGACAATAGTCTTTTAAGTACAAATCGACAATTATTACAAGAATGTGGAGGGGGGGGGGTGGCAACATGACGTAAACGTGCTGACTATAAAGACTGTGTTATTAACAGACTATAAACATCCTTACACACATACACGCACATACATATATATGTGTGTGTATATATATATATATATATATATATATATATATATATATATATATATATATATATATATATATATACTCTTGGAGGGGTGACACCACGAAGTGTCGCACCAGGTGAAACCCGACCTAGCGACGCCACTGTCTATAATTAGATCCGGCCATCTTATTTAGGGTTTAAAGTCCGTTTTTATACACGTTTTCGAATCGCAATCATTGTTTTCTTAAATGTTTAAGTTGATTGATTTTTGGTATAGAACTGCATTTCTTCTTTGTTTTAAATTGTATTTGATAGTTATAGATGGTACTGCTTTTTAAATCGCTTCTCGCTCTTTTGACTTTGATTGAAGTGACATGTCCCGATAAATATATGAATTTAAATACGATAACACCATACGAGTCACAGAAGACCTGAGTTAGCACTAGATTTTGACATTTCTCCAACACAGTAATGTCGTATGTAAGTATAATCAACACCAAGAACAATCGAGTTGCGCCCATTCATGATATCTCAACGGCGAGGAGCCTGTATGGTTACGATCCTAGTTGCATAATGAATTCATGGGCCTCACAGTTTTCAGATACAGCCAAGTCACCAACAATCTCAATCGAAATATCAGATGAAGATTGACCATCATCAAGATCAACGGCCACCAAATTATTTATGGCCACATAATCCACAGTCTAATTAGCCCACACCAGATGACTATATGTTTGGCTACCTATCGCTTATCTATGACCAACATTACACTATTTCGTCATCACAGTGCCACATACAGTATCTTTCTTGTACATGGATAGCTCAAGTGTGTTAGGTCCATGTTGTGTTTTAGTGTTGTTTAGATCTGCTACAATGAAGGTATGGGTCGCAGGACTTAAATACATGACTGATAATTAAGGTAACATTAAAAAGGCGTCAAGCCTGGAAACAAAGTGCTCTTATTTGGCAAAATGCAAGTTGAGATAATAATTGCATTGTGTTTAGATGTAAAACAGTTTTTTAAAGTCATTATTAAAGGAATATCGTGGATTAGTAACAGTAGCAGTGTTGTATATTTATGTGAAGAAAGCACGTACAATCAGCATAGAGACAGGATATTATTAGGAGCTAGTTGAGATGGTCTAAGTTGTGTATAGTAGGGTAAGAGAGAATAGAAGATGAGTTGAGATTGTCTAAGTTGTGTATAGTAGGGTAAGAGAGAATAGAGCTAGTTGAGATGGTCTAAGTTGTGTATAGTTGGGTAAGAGAGAATAGAGTTAGGTGAGATGGTGTAACGTATGCACAGTATCCCTCCCACTACAGGGAATACAGGAGCATACAAAAAACCGACACCCGAATGCCCAAAATTCAAAATCGAAGAAACAACCACAAGGAAGACGGATAATAATTTCATAAAAAAATACCGATTTATATAGACGTTTTGTATTAGGTGCGTAATAACCTGTATAATTTGTATATATTGTTCATGCAACCTCTCCACACAGCTAGCTCCCGGCTAGGAGTGAACTGTGTGGAAGGAAGAAAAGAAAAAAAGTATAGCCTGGCCCAGTGTGTAAGTTTAAACACAAGTCCATTTCAAAACATGTTGAGTGTCTTGTTTTTGTAGTTTATTTGGATGTAGTGAGGGATGGATGATGGGTTGTCAGTGTATATTGAGAAGTTGCGGTTGGTAGTGAGGGGGATTGTGTATATCGAAGGTTCCTTATTGCTGTAGGGTTGTAGTGCTTGTATGAGTGTGCGATCGCTTAGTGTGGGTGGGACCCATCTAAGGGTTCCGTTAATCCTGTTCTTTTCGTGTAAAGTGAAGTAGAGTGTGTAGGGGCCATGTGTTTTGTGTGTATTATGTAGGGTGGTGACGTCGAAGGCAGTTGATGTAAAGAACCAGGTGTCTGCTCGTACATAATTGAAGAGGAAGATCTGATAGTTGCTTATTAGTTGCCGAAGGATATGCCCTCTCAGATTGGGTTGGCCATTTGAGTTGATTGTGACTTGAATGGTGGGTGATTCAGCAGGGAAGAGTTCTGGACAGATTTCTTCGGGTAGATCCAATATGGCGGTAGTAGCTGAAAGGGGTTGGACCTTGGATTTCATTAAACCCCCCGGACCGTAGTCCGGGTGGCTCCTCCCCGAGTCTCTCGACCCAGGGGGAACATCCAAGGGCGCAACCCCTTTGCTGGCGTAGATTATATTTGCATATGTCATCGAGCTAGGCTGTGACATTGTTGGGTGCGTAAAGGTTATCACTTGATCTTGGGCCAGGCTATACACCATTAAAAACAAATAGGTCTACAGTGTGTGTATCATTTTACACATACCATTCCATATGTATTAATTATATGTTTATCGCAAGTAATAACATTGTCATCACAATGCATGCCAGGAAACCGTCGATTTCTTAATTTAAACACAATCCACTTAGCATAGAAAACTTCCAACTATCTTCATTAACTCATCTTCAGGTAATAATGTTATATGTATTATTATAAGTTTTGGTGCTCTTAAATAAATATATTTCATTTTGATTTGGAATTTAAACAAGCATTTCACAATTACTTCCCTTATTTATTTATTTTTCAACAAAGGACGGGAGACAACTCAAAAACACAAAAACCGACTAGTAGATAAATAAACCAATTTAAAAAAAAAAATAATACATACATTCGATGTTTGAACTATTGACATTAATTTTTTTTTTTTTTATCAATTATTTAAAAATACTTTGCCCGCCATGGAAAAGTAAATAAATGCTTTTTATACCTTTAAAAATTAAACATCTCTTACTTATTTCATGTAGATATCAAAGACATGAAAATTAAACAGCTTAAACACTGTTTCGGTAATCAAATACATTGTTTACTAAAATTATAATTTTTTTATGTAAAAAAAAAAATATATACTTTTTTTTTTACCAACTGATCTGTATTTGATTAATCTGAGGCTGTTAAATTATGACATAATCAAGTGAATGATAAAAAGATGATGTCTTCAAACTCAGTTGAAAAGAACAGAGATAGGATTTAACTAAGTTGATACTAACCGAAAGCCTGTTTTTTTTGCCATTAGTCAAGCTATTTGTATAGATGGAGGGGGGGGGGGCGTAATTATGTATGGTCATCAGGTGTCTGCCGGTTGTGTCATGCGAATATTGACCCGTGCTTTAATTCGACAATACGATTAAAAAGACTTAGCTGTGTACTCCAGGGGTCGGCAACCTTATGAGACGGAAGAGCCAAATGTTACAACCTGCAACATTTCCAAATTTTAAAGAGTTATTAACAACTGTATGCACCTCGGTAGTGGAAAACATGGAGCCATCGCCACGGTGCTGGACACATAACAGATGTGGGGCTCGGCCTAACGCCCACACTGATACAGACGATTCCTTCCCCCCCTCCCCCTCATTCCCATATCCAAGTCTCTTGACTTATGTAAAAAAAAACGATGTCTTTTAGTTAGCATTACCTTTGTTAAATAGTATCTCTTTTCTTTTCAAAAACTGAGTAAAAGGACAAATGGTATTTCTAATTAACTAGAACAGGTGATCCGTTGGCTACTGCTGGTGACCCATGGGCTACTGCTGGTGACCTGTGGGCTACTGCTGGTGACCTGTGGACTACTGCTGGTGACTTGTGGGCTACTGCTGGTGACCCTTAGGCTACTGCTGGTGACCCGCGGGCTACTGTTAGTGACCCGCGGGCTACTGCTGGTGACCCGTGGGCTACTGCTGGTGACCTGTGGGCTACTGCTGGTGACCTGTGGGCTACTGCTGGTGACCTGTGGGCTACTGCTGGTGACCTGTGGGCTACTGCTGGTGACCTGTGGGCTACTGCTGGTGACATGTGGGCTACTGCTGGTGACATGTGGGCTACTGCTGGTGACCTGTGGGCTACTGCTGGTGACCTGTGGGCTACTGCTGGTGACCTGTGGGCTACTGCTGGTGACCTGTGGGCTACTGTTGGTGACCTGTGGGCTACTGCTGGTGACATGTGGGCTACTGCTGGTGACCTGTGGGCTACTGCTGGTGACCTGTGGGCTACTGCTGGTGACCTGTGGGCTACTGCTGGTGACCTGTGGGCTACTGCTGGTGACCTGTGGGCTACTGCTGGTGACCTGTGGGCTACTGCTGGTGACCTGTGGGCTACTGCTGGTGACCTGTGGGCTACTGCTGGTGACCTGTGGGCTACTGCTGGTGACCTGTGGGCTACTGCTGGTGACCTGTGGGCTACTGCTGGTGACCTGTGGGCTACTGCTAGTCACTAGTGATTGTCTTTTTGGCCTGTTGGGTTGCTGTGGGTGTCATGTGATCTATTGTTGGTGATGTGCTGTTTACTGTGTGTTTCTTGTGATCCACTGCGGGTTATTTATAAAGAATATGTGAGGGACTTGTAATCTACTGTGGGTGCCATGTGATCTACTGTGAGTTAATATATCAAAGTCATAACTCATTTAAGTTGTGTAAAGAACACGGGGGGAAGCAATGAATTAATCTATTTCAATTCCTTACTAAATTTCTTCTAAGCCGGCACAAATGTAAACTCGCCAAGTAATAAAGGAAACAGTTAATATGTCGTTTTAATGCTAGAAATTTTTTGTTCATACGATGTAACGTAAGGTGATTAATTTTAAATAGTAAAATATGTAACAGCATGTACTTTAATGCAATGTTGCTCTAATTTATTGTATCGGTTTCAATATAATGTGTTTATTTGAAGTGACATTTGCGACACCATCTGCATCAATTGTGGCACCGTATATTTAGTGTTATTGAGTTCGTCATCACGTGGTAATCACGTGCTAATTAGGCTACGTAAACAATTATCATCATCTTAATTACAGTGTTGTGTATCAGATACATTGATATGTAACGGTAGTGTAACTATCTTCCATGTTTAATTCTATATGTTCCAATTGTTAGCGTCCCAACAACATCTCTTTTGTTTTGTTTTCGGAGTGCAGCTGTCTTCACGGGTCAATAGTTAATCATCCATCAAACGTAACTGTATGTTGGCCTACCAGTTTTTAACTAATCAAATTAGGTTGTTGGAGTGGATTAGTCAGTTTGTTTCAAATAAACAATTTAGTCCCCCCCCCCCCCTCTCACCTTAAAAAAAGTACATCCCCCCAAATAAAACAGATCATGTCTTAATACGTATCTAACGCCACATACATATACGTATCCCCATATAGTATGTCCTATCTACCCATTATCTGCTATCTTTGCCGCCCCCTCCTTGCACTTGCCAACAAAAGTAATTTGCTGATAAATACACTCACTATACTTACAGCCACACCATTTTATATTCAAAAATGGTTGCACGTATATTTTTTTCCCAGCCATTTGAACGAAATAGCGTTGGATGTTTTTTAGGATTGTTGGGACTTTTGATGATGTTTAAATCTTAAAGCGGCGCCTAATAACATTGTATGGGTTGTATAAACGTATTAATATTTAATTACACCATCCATGATTTTTATATTTAATGGGCCTCTCGAATACCTTTAGACTATTCTCAGTATTGCCCATTGAACCCGATGGGTGTAGTTGCTTAACTTCAGATAAACATTTCATTTTAAAAAAATAAAGTTATTATTGAGATAGAGTAGAGAACCATTTGTTTTGTTTAAACCGGCTAATTCGTATGTTTTCGAAAACTGGATAAAGTTTTCCATAATTTGCAAACATAAAAATGTTCAGAAACAAAGCAAAAAATCACCTAAACCTAATTATATTTTCTTACACTTGTTATTTTAAAATATGTATTTACTCTATATGTCGGACTTTATTGTTTGTTAGGTTTGTATTTATTTTAAATTATTTACATAGCTAGTGATAGAAACGTTACGGAATTCGTCTTTATTATAATATAGGAAGTGGAAATTGGAAGTAATTAGTAAACTGTATCTTTATTTTAAAAAGATAACACTAAATTGTTTGTTTTTTAAGTTACATTATTAGCTACAGTGTATATAAACCTTAAATCAAATATAACATTAAAACTAAACATAATATTTTTATTCATGTTATATTACCTTACAGTTGTGAGAAGATTATGCATGTGCTTAATATAAAAAAAAAATGTCACAAGTTAAACAGACAGAATATGACGAAGTCGAGAGGTTGGTTGCTTTATTCAAACATCAAACTGTGATACTGTTGCATGGCTTATGTTGACATTATACCAACACAACTTACAAGCCTTTCGCAGATTTCTGGCACACTATTTCTACTAAGACACAATCTAGCTGCAATTTCATTTCGACAATAAACATATTAGAACTGCACGACCACAGACCACTGGTCAAACCAATGCAACCAACGACACGTAAACACACCTCAACAGACAAACTGAGACTCAGTCCGATCAGAACGTGTAAACTGTACCTACGGCAGTGTTTCGATTCCAAGCTATCAAGGTATTGATTGCTTTAGTTTTATTTAAATCATGAATCGAAAAGCAGTAGTCCATTCTAAATAAATACTAAACGAATGTAGAAGAATCAGACTGGAATCACCTGCATGTATGGGTTTCAAATCGATGACAGAGATGTACAGCCATGTGGTGGAGTTATGTGTAGACAGCGGCTGTAGTCAGATTAGACCGAAAAGTATTAGGAGATAGGCGAGACAGTCAAAGTAGTGAATAGTAGGGTACAAGATTGTAGATGATTGATTATGTGCAAATAAAGAAATATTATAGCATGTTTTGAATTGTACTTGTGTTTGATTTTACAATTTATGCCAAGCTACATACAATTAAGAAAAGGCGATCCCGGTTAAGTAACGCCCGACATATTAGCCTACAATAATATAACGTGCCACACATCGGTCTACATTTAAATATCATGACATAAAGCACCTTACACTTACGTATTATGTCACACATAAAATACCATTTAAATTTGTATTACCAGTCACAATTTATATATGTAGTGTACATATCCGAAATAATAATGTGTATATAGAAATGGATCAATGTCAGCGTCCTTACAACAATTGAGTTGTTATGACAACCAATGGTCATCTTTTATTAACGTCATACCGTCATTACATCAGGTTAATTCGTTTTTCTATGAAAAATGTAAACACAATCGATAAAGTTTTTCTGACTTTATAAATACAACAACTTAAAACAAAATTACCTATTGTTCTAAATATTTATTCTTTTTCTTTTAACTCATTATTTTACAAATAATTAATTTGATTTACATTTTAAGACGTAATAATATGCTTCATGTTTGTTTTATATGTTTTGTATACGGCTAGTAATAAACACTAGAATGGATTTGTCTCCCTTATAAAAATGGAGTGTATAATTGGGAAGTAATAGCAAAATAATTAAAATAAAAATGTGCCCAATATAAATTTTGTATTGGAAGTTAGAACATACCATCATGTGACGAAGTAGTCGAGAGGTTGATACCGCGTCCCGGCCTTTAGTCAAACATCAATAATAAACTATGTAACCGATTGTAACCGGATCTACTGACGCCACTAAAACATTAACATAAACCGACCTAGTGACGCCACTAAATATTATTGCAACCCGAAATATTGACGTCACTAAACATAAATGTAACCCGACCTACTGACGCCACTAAAACATTTATGTAACCGGACCTTGTGACGCCATTAAAACAGTAATGTTACCCGACCTAATGAACCATTAATTTAACCCGACCTTGGGAAACATGCATGTAACCAGGCCTAGTGACGTCACCTAACATTAATGCAACCCGACCTGGTGACGCCATAAAAAAACATGAATTTAAACCGACCTAGTGACGCCACTAAAATATGTATGTAACCCGACCTAGGGATGCCACTAAACTTTAATGTAACCCGATCTAGTGACGCCACTAATACATAAATACGAAACATTACCACATACATGGTTTCTATTATTTTATGGAACTACGTGCAATTGACAATTATGCAATAATAATCGATTAATGTGATTTGGCTACAGAGGTTTATTTTAATCTATTTCAACTAAATTTAATTTAGTTCTTGGTTATCTGTGTGAGTGTGCGAATGTGTGTACGACTGCGTGAACATGTATGTGTACGATTGCGTGTAGGTTTACGTATGGGTGTACTTGTACGTGTGCGTGAACGTATACATATGCGTACAATCTTCTAAGTGGGTCAGTATATATTCAGGCCGCTGATCACGTTGTTAACAAATTATACCAAATATAAATAATACAACACAACAACATTGGCCCAACACACTTGAGCTCTCCAAATATGAGACGTGTCTTTGTGACACTGCAATGACGCAATACTGCTATATAGGTCATAGAGAAAAAAAGAGTAGGATATCGTAGGTCAACTAGACATTGGTCAAGTAGAACGAATATAATGCAGCGACGAACTGACCATTTACGTGAGACCAACAGCTGTAGATATCGATGGTAGTTGATCATTGGATCGTGTTAGGCGAAGTCGAGGAGTAGGGGCTAGTCGTTTTTTTATAATATAAAAACAAATAATTGAGGAATGGAGGTTAACATATAACATTGTTCAACCTACTTACTCAAATGTTTTTGAAAAGTTTAAGCTAACTGGATAAAGTTTTCCTTGTTTGGCAAAAAAAAAAATTCAAAAACAAGGAACATATTTTCCAACAACTATTTAGTTTGTAGAAAAAGAAATATACTTTACATGCCCGGCTTTATTCTTCGTTTAATGTGTATTTATTTTTATCAATTTAAATAGCTAGAGATATAAACTATATTATAATTGCTTCCAATACAACGGTAAGCTTCGAAAATGGGAAGTAAGAAGTAAACTGTACAGTTTTTGTAACGAAAACAATACATCGATTTAAAAAATAAAAAATAAATTCCTAGCTATAATGTAGATAATCCTATATTAAAATGTAATATTAACAACAATTTAATATTTTTATTTAAGTTGTATTAACTTTGAGTAGTGAGCGGGCTATGTATGTGCTTATTATAAAATGTGTTTGAAGTTAAACAGACAAAACATAACGAAGCAGCCGAGAGGTTGATTGCTTTAGTCAAATATCAAAGTGTGGTATGGTTGTATGGCTTCTATTTACACTATACCCAAACATGCTACAAGCCATTGCACAAATTATTTGTTAAACGTTTTTACAAACACACATAGACATTATAGTTGTAATTCCATGTTGACAACACACATATCAGAACTGCACGACCACAGGCCACTGGTCAAACCAATGCAACCAACGACACGTAAACACACCTCAACAGACAACCTAAGACTCAGTCCGATCAGAATGTGTCAACTGTACCTACGGCAATGTATCGAGACCTTGCTGTCATCCTATTGATTGATTTATGTTTATTTAAATCCCGTATGTATTTCCAGTCCCAGCTCTAATGGTATCTTACCAATGCCAAAACTAACTAGTGGGTGTAGCGGGAAGATATCTTTAGATGTGATGTCAAGCACAACCACTCAAACAACTGTCAGGTTTCCATAAAGAAGTAGCTGCTGTTTTTGTTACTGTAAACAGTCCGCACAGTTCCACGTTTAAACAGACCACATTATTTCACTGATTATGATATAACCTCATTAGATCGTTAAAGAATGTTGAGTACGTTTTCTATGATTGTTAGAGTAATGTTTACAATAACTATATTTACCATTTATAGTTGTACTCTAAAGGCTTAAGTTATGTATTATTGTACTATTATTTGTCTAAATTTATTGACCAACAATACAATAAACAAAAAAAAAGCACAAAAGTTTCATGGTACACGAATGAACGGCGTGAAACCGAAATAGACTTTTATTTTTATAAACCATATATAGAGAAAAACAGCATCGCCCTGCCGGGGCGCCACCCCTGCGAATTTAAAAATGTTTTTAGCGCAGAAACCTCTCCAGGAATATTCTCAACATCTTCCCAAAGTTTCATGGCGATCGTATGAACGGTGTCACGGCAATTCACTTTTATAATTTTTATAAACGGTATATAGAGAAAAATCGCACACTCCCGTGGCGCCGCCCTTGTGAAATTAAAAATGATTTTACAGAACCCTTCTTTAAAGATTTCAAATGAACTCACAAAAGTTTGATAGCGATCAGATGAATGGTGTCAAACCAAAATCGACTTTTATTTTTATATACCGTATATAGAGAAAAACAAATCGCGCCCTGCCGGTGCGCCACCCCTGCGAATTCGAATATTTTTTTTTCGCAGAAACCTCCCCAGGAATATTCTCAACAACTTCCCAAAGTTTCACGGCGTTGTAATGAGAGGTGTAGTAATGCATAAAGGACAAACAAACAGACATACATTGCTATAAATATATATAGATACATGGCAAGGTGACGGCGTAGTCGGATGATAGAGCATACGACTGCAAACCCCGAACGTCTAGAGTTCTAATCAGAACCGTAGCTACATATTTCAACGCCCGGGGCGAACTATCGATGTTGTACCTCCATCCAATTTTTATATTTAAATCCATCGTAACAGCCAAAATTTGTGAACATTTTTTGAAAGTAACAGTGAGAAAAAAATGTTGAAACAGTTCTAACCCCACGACTGTTGCATGTTCTTTTCTCAATGTCTGACAGTCATTTACTTTTCTTATGTAAGCACTTGCTTTTCTCATAATTTTAGTTGAGCTTAAATGTTATTATAGTTTTGATTTTACCAATAAACGTTTATTTACCAATAGTAAATACCTCCCTCTGTTTCATGCAATATTTTATGTTTTCAAGGGAGACAATGCAAATCTGCAACAATTATCAAGCCGAATAAAATATAGGAAATCGTGTAATTAATCAAATTTTAATTAAAAAAAACAAAGGTTATAATTCATTGATTATAATAGATGTATGCCAAACCTGAACATTTTAAAAATTATAATTTGATTAATTATTTAAACTTTTTGTAATTGCAAAAATTGATAGCCTTATATTTGTATTTAACATTTTTAAAGACTTGCAATAAAATGTAGTTTTTTTAATATTGTCCTTGTACCAAATTGCCAGTTCGATTTTTTTCTAATACTTTTAGGCAACATTTGACTTGTTCTGCTGCTCTAATTTACTTCAAAAATAGATGTTACAAGTATTGTTATAAAATAGCTTGTATCCGTAGAAAATCACACAATCCCATGACATCAAACACGGAACATATGAGTATTGTTAAGGTATTAAATCATCAAATAAATAAAGCCTTCAGGTACGTAAATCTCTTTAAGGGTCATCCGTTTATGACGTCCACACTTTTTTTTTTAATTTTGAACCCCCCCCCCCCCCATAAGTCCACAAAAGTCCATGTTATTCGCAAAAGTCATTTTTTTTTTCAGACCCCTGGGTGGACGTCATAAATGGATGACCCCTTATATTCCCATTTGTATTACATTTTCTAACTAATTTCAAAGTGCACATATTAAAGTCCTGTTACATTAACAATATCCTCTCGGTCAACTCGCTTTCATGATTTTATAAAATAGAAGTTTAAAAATACTTGGAAACCCAGCCATGTTGCTTGCATCATAAACTACGAGAATAGCACGTGAAAGGTGGGGGTCGTAAAATACTTTGTTGATCTCTTCCCCCATCTGTTGGCTCTGATCTGTATATGATGTAGGAAGGTGAATATGAACATGATACATTTTAGAGAGCATCAACTGCAACGTTCTCCTAGCTGTTTAAAAACTCTAAGTATTGTGTTTGTGGCCGTGTTTTTATCTAACTTTCTTTGGACAAATGTTAATGTATAACTGTACTTTTTACATAGATAACCGAAATATAATTTCGTATCAAAACATGTTATGTTTTTTTTATTATCATCAATAGAACTAGACTTGCCCAAAACATGAGCAACTAAACGTCCTTGAGATTATTTAAAAAAAACACATTGGACCAAGATATTATTTTCAACTAGTGGCTTCTGAAAACACAGTTTCAAATAAAAGTTATTGGCTGTGGTTATGGAAAATGGACAATAGATGTTGATTGAAAGGAAGATCACAATATTTTTAGGCAATTAAATCCTTGTTATTTTGAGTTTTTGGTAACTCTAATTATCCATCATAGTAAACTGTACATGCCACAGTAGGGATTATTTTTTAAACTCACAGATACCATGTACTTCTAAACTGTGAAGACAACATGGTCCACTGAACCTGATCTCCATGTTTCATACATTGATAATATGATGCCAAAATAAAAATTTGAAGTCAAAAGGCCATTTATATATACATGTGACATGAATTCAATACTGGCTACAATGCAAAACCAAACTTGAATATAGGCAATTATTAGCGAGAGCTCACATTTAGGGATTATATCAAAGAAATAGCACCTCAAGACCTTGTCATAGAGGCAAGAATTTCACTTCAACCCCACCAGAAGTTGATAAATCAAAGGGAGAAAAACGCAGGAGTTATGCACAATGTACAATAGAAAAAAAAATTAAGCTGAGTACCCCAAAATATGGAAGATAATTGTGAATGCATTACTTATTGGGCTTAAAATATAATATTTGATGAATGGTGGAAAGCCTACGAAGGGGTTAGTTTTTCAAGATGACCGCCGTTGTCATAGTTACCAGGATTTTTTCACCACCTTTTTATAGTGAAAATGCGTATGCAGATGTAGACCTTTAAAAAAGCTGTAAAGAAATAATTGTTTTATAACGAGTATTTTTTTTTACCGGCGCCTACCCACAATGATTAAAATATTTTAAAAAATGATAACATTAATTGGTGTTTAGAACGCTAAAACCAAATGTACATAATCTAACTAGATCAACAAGACACAGACACAACGTGTGAAGCCACTGACATTGTAATGACAGGAGAATATTAAGGACATGGATTGTTTTTGTTTGGAGAGTAAAAGCTGTAACGTCTGCGTAGACTAAAATTGTTGTGTTCGATAGGTTTGGTATGTCTATTGCTCTGATGTATGTATTGTACCTAATGCTTTCTAAGATGAGTTCTAATGGTAGTATGTAAAGGGATTGTGAGGTGGTGGGGGGAGGGGGGGCATTGTCTAATTAATTTTAGGATCTATCAGTAGGTGGGTGTGTGGTTTGTAAAATATGATCTTTATCCAAATTGTTTTCTTTGAGAATTGTGTGAAGATATGTGTGCCCTACTCGGTGGAAATTTTTCTCCTGCTCTAAGATGAGTATGCATTTGGGTTCTTTTTTAGCGTTTGTACACTAAATAATATCTCTAATGAGGTGATTGTGAATGTGTATGTTCCTTAATCAGTTATTGAAACTGTCATTTAAAGCAGACAACACAATGGTCGGAGTAGTCGAGTGATTGAATGCAGCATTTCACTTCTCGTCTAAAGATCAAAGTTATCTATTTGTTATGGGTTCTGTACCGAGGTCTTAGCTGTGGCCGCAGTTTTTTTCCTCACATTAGTCAGGTACCCATCTGAGCTGGGTGGACTTAGTTTTTTCCTCACATTAGTCAGGTACCCATCTGAGCTGGGTGGACTTAAGGACGTCCTAAAGATTCAACTCCGGGATCCGAACTCAAGACTTTTAGGTTAACAATTGTGAGATATAAAGGTGTATGGAAAGCAATCATGTTTTTTATTGTATGTCCATATCATGTCATATTCTGTGTACACAGATTTAAAGCATTCAGCCAAGATTTATTGCTATTTCGTATATGTTTAGTACTACTTCTTTGATATTTACTTATGTTACTATGTATTTAGAATATGTCTACAAAGTATGATGATGTAACTAGTTAAAACAATTCATCAATTACATTTTAACCTTATGATTATATTTTATTATCGAGTTGATTCCATAAGTGGTGAGGTGTAAACTGTTATATAATGCCTGATCTGTATCTGATGTGCACGCCTCTGCTTTAAAATATTATGAGCGAAAAGATTAATCTGAGGCTGTTAAATTGTGACATAAGTGAATGAGAAATAGAATGCGTCTCCTAACTCAGTTGAAAAGAACAGAGATAAGTTTTAACTAATGTTATGCTAACCGAAAGATCGTTTTTTGTTTTACGTCAAGCTACTTGTATAGATGGAGAGTGGAGAAGGGTGGGGGTGGGGTAGTTATATATGGTTATCAGGTGATTGCATTTTATGTGTTGTGAATATTGACCCGTGCTTAAACTTGACAAAACGATTAAAATGACTCGACTACACAATGTATCTATGTCATGTCATATCGAATCATCGTATAAAAAATGCACGGTATTCACAATTCAAGATATATCAAGCATAAAGCACATCCAACACACGACATACCCAACTCACGACATTTCCATACGCGGATAAACCAAACGTACATTATACAAAACCCACGATACTTTCCTGATGTCATACAGTCAACAATTATATTCAAAATTTGCCAGCAGCGTGTGAGTGTGTGTCGCTATTTAACTAAACTACTATTCCTCGATGAGGTGTATTATGGTTATAACATCATCGTCTACCCAGGGGAAGTTTAAAAAACAACAGACACAAATTATTAACGAATGATATAAACACTTGCCCGAATAATATTAGACTACGTTCAAATCTAACTTTTGTAATACACACAGCAATTCTAGCCAAGATCATATCAAGTTCTAGCATGTTAAAATACAAAGCCAAACAAGTAGCTAGATTGTGTATAAATCAAGATTAAGATTCTAAAACAGTTAAGTTAGGAAAGAAACTCAATTGTTTTAGAATCATAATATTGATTTAAATGGAACCTTGATACTTACTTGGCTATGTATTTTAATATTCTAGAACTTGAAATGATCTAGAAATAAAATATAATGTATTGAAGACGTATAGTAATCGTAAAAAAAAAACATTGAATGTAACGTCGTTTATGGACAATAAACTATACAACTCGTACGAGAAACAGAAACATAGGTCAGAAACACGAGAAACTACATACATGTATGAATATTATTAATTTAATGCACCGTACAAGTACCGGACATAATTATTTATAATGTATAATTTATAAATTAAATCGGGGTGTTGGTAGGTGGGGTATATAATGCCATTATCCTTGATAATGTAATTACAATTTTAATTTTTAAAAAAAATTGAAACTGCAAAATTGTGTTAGGGTGTCATAATATGTATACATATGTTCGGCTATGCTATGCACGGCCTACATAACATTTAATTTTATTTGTTTTGGTGTTAATATATGTATGATTTTGTTACTGTCTAATTGTTTGCATATGTACAACCAACCTAACAATGATCTTAAAAGTTTAACATACGAGTTTACATTGAGACATTGTCAAATTGACATAGACTGTTGAATAGAAGACTTTGCATTGAAACATTGTCACATTGACAGAGAAAGTAAATAGAAGCCTTTACATTGAGACATGCTCACCCTGACATAGACAGTAAATAGAAGACTTTACATTGTGAAATTGTCACTCTGTTGGCGTTTACAATGAATACAGTTGACTTTAACATTGACGATTAAACCAATAGTAAAGACGTTTTAAAAATCTGAGGATAAGCAACTTATGCCTTTGTTGTGGTCATGGTCAATACTTGATTTCTCCTACCCTAAAATGATAGCACACTTCATTTTACCAAACACCTCACTCAAAATTACATTATACAGCCGTTTATTTTATATTGTTTTGTTTTCAATGTTTTTTCTTTGCAAATCTTAATTAAGCTCGATTTTCTTGACAATGCAAAATAAATGTTAAAACTCATTTTCTAGTTTTTACTTCAAAAACGTGTATTTTTCTTTTTTCTCCATCGCCACCAAACCCTCGTCTTCTAACCCTCCCCTCTTCAGATATGTTGTTATGTATAGATGATCTCTTGTATAGCTGGTACTCTGTTGTAAGCGAAAAATGATATGCATACAGTTCAACACATTATGAGTTCTACTGGCAATAGCGAAGCAATACAATACACATTACCATGAAAAAGGATGGCAATGTACAGAATTCTTGATTTTTGTTTGTTTTAAATTCAAATATAAAATAAATATGGATTATCTTAAATTTTTTTTTTTTTTTTTTTTTTTTTTTTTTTTATAAAGAAGAAAATATTTAATGTGAATACATGATAAAACTTCCTTGACAGGTCTACAGTTGGATACACAGTTAAAGTTGAAACTCACTTCCTCTAGCATAAGGTCAATTTAAAACAGTTTATTTAACTTATTTCAGCTCATTCACTCACTCATCAACCACTAGTCTAATATATTAAGTACTCATTTCCTTTTCTTTGAAGCAACTGAAGCTGATGCTGATGCAGATGGAGTGTAGACATTTTGAGAAATGCGGTTGATGTAGTAAAGAGCCACAAGTGAAAATATAAGGCAAGTGGTTACACAAACTCTGTGTACTAAAGCTGAAGCAAACATTGCTGCAAATAAGCATGCTACAACTTCAGGAAACAGCCTTGTTTGAAATCCTTTGCCAAATGCTAAAGTTTCAACATTGCTGGTAAATGTTAACAAGGTGATGAATAAAATGGAACCAATAAATCCTCCAGCAATTGTAAAATATTCTTTAGATGCAATGTCAGCTTTGAAGATTTGCATTAAAGCAAACACAAGTATGCTAACCAGAAGTGACACAGCAGCTGATGGGGCAGTAGAGAGTGCCATTTTTGGTCGATAACACAATTTCAACTGACTATTGATATTAGCAGACCGGTGGAGATTATCTTAAAATGAATAGGGTAATTACATCAAGAAAAAGAAAAGCAGAGTTAACATTGATAAAGCGATATCTTCGCTTGTGTTTCAAAATAGTTTAAAACATAGCTACTGTGTTCATTTTTGCAAATACAGTAATAGTTCAACATAAAACAATGAAACATCTATAGCTTTAAGATCTTTTTAAACATTTTTAAATATTGTCGTATGTAATATTTCAAACATATATTAATTTGACTGATTTTTAAAAATATTTTATGTCTTTAATAAAAAGGGTATATTAAATAGGTAATTAATTCCCTTGCACAATATCCAAAGAAGAAAAAAAAAATATTGGTAAATAATTTTTTGCTTCGAAAAAAAAAACATTTTAAAAATACGGGAAACATTGTAACGAATGTAATGGATACATTTAAAATTAACTAAAATAGAAAATATGTAACCATATAAGATACGTAGGCGTCACTTTTGGAGCTGGTCAAATGTAGCTCAATTTAAAGCTGTGTGTGTGTGTTCAATATGGCAGGCGTTATGTTGATACAATCATTACTTAAGTTATTGAAACTGTCATTTCTTCTCTGTATTTTGAATAAGATCAAAGTGTTCTATATGTAAATGATTATGCACAGAGGTCTTAGCTGTAGCTTCAGTTTTTCCTAATGTTAGTCAGGTTCCCATCTGAGCTAGTTGTAAATAAGGACGTACTACAGACTATATATGAAGGTCTAAATATGTCTACATTATATGTCGTGTTATGTTATTACTAACAACAATCGTAGGTGTATCGAAAGCAGCAAATCGTTCTATTCTCACTTTTCGTCCAATTATTTCCAGTTCTTCGTACACATATTTCAAGTCTTTAGCCAAAATGAATGGCTAGTTTGTATTGTATATTTGTATTAACACTATATTAATTATAATACTTTTAAAAGCCACATATGTTAAACGAAATTCTGTGTATAAGCAGTCATTTGAAAATAGTTATATTGTATTCAGTAAGTAGGGGAGGATAATAATACTTTTTTGAGTGTCGTGGTATTTCCAGATTCATTTCCCATTGACTGTCTAAAGAAGGTTGTTTATGGCGATAACACGAATTTTAGTTGACATCAAAAAGGGTTTAGGCTTGAAAACAAAAAAAAAAAGGTTGCTGTATGTTCTAAAAGTAAGTTTCAATGATAAGTAAATGAATAATGTTTTGATCTGGATTAATCTAGATCGAAAACAGCTTCAGCAGATAATGTAATTTTGTTATTCGTAAGTTGGAGTAATATTGGTCAAAGAACAGTTGTTTTTTTCTGTTTTCAAATAACAATCTATAGACTAGTATAAAATATTCTATCGTGTTAAACCAAAGTTTATCAATTTTTTTTCTTTCAACGTTTAAACTATGTTTAAACTTTTTATTTTCTTAATAAGCCTACACATTGCTTGTAAAATAATTGTACGCAATCTTTTTTTTGTGTAGGTATGTTTTGAAAAACTATAAATATTAACATTTTAACCAAACCAAAACTAGCTTTTGTAAAAATGTTCTTAATATTATCAAATCGGCATAGTAATTTAGCTATCGGATATTTTCCTTAACATCAACATTGAAAAGGAATAGAAAGGAAACTTTAAATACTAATTGTCAAAATGTAAGTACTATTATTTTGTTTATAGTGTGTATATAATGTTACCGTTACGTAAAATGTAATATTAATCTAAATAGACCTTATGTTCATGCAACGATTGGATAAACGCATATTTCACTCTATATGTCAGTGTGGATAATATGACTAACATAAAACAGATACACTAAAATAAGTATTGCAATATTTTTTTAACATAAGAGAACGTTGTTCGGATTTGTAGAGCAATATTTCTGAGACGTGCAATGTGTATGTGAAACACATTTTTTTTTAATAAAAGCAATAGCCCTTATACATAGTGCTAACCTGACCTAGTTGCGTGGCTAGGGGAGTGTAGGTTGGGCGATGACTTCGGGCGCCGACCCCTGTGGGTGCGCCAACTAGAGTTGATATGACATACAGTCAATATTAAGAAAATATACAGACATTTGGCTATTCGGAAATATTAAATTGTTTTCTACACTAAATGTGTAACACCAAATTAAAACTGACACATGTTGATAACTATATTTACATCTCACGTGAAGGGATGGGGGTGTCAACAAATTGACAGGTCGACCCGTGTGAAGGAATGGGTGGTTACGTCAATGACCAGACCACAGAAATTCATTAACGAATCGATTTCACAGATGAAAAAAAATATGGTATAATATATGTTTTATAATATTGCCCTGTTCTGCTCTAAAAATTACCAAACATTCAAAATATTACAGTTTGACTACACAAGAAGAAAACACAATCAAAACTGCCAAAAGCACAGAACATTTTTTTTTTAAATACCAACAACTCATCCAAATATACTGAAACGAGTCAAACCTACAACACTCAACCAACCAAAGATTAGTTTTACATTTCTACTCACATACTAGAAATTATGTAAGCGCTGTTACGATCAGTCAATTCATAGCTTGTAAACTTTCCCTATTACAATGTATCTATATCAAATAAGTATCCAATAATGCACAACGACACCATTTATTTTTCTAATATGAAGAACGTGTTCCTTGAAAAGCAGCTCTATAATGTGTCTGAACATTTGGTTTATAGAGAAACAACAACATGTAATCTACTTAATGTTAAGACAACACAAGGCACATGGGCAACAGCACGATTCATGTAAACATTAGCCGTTTAATTTCTGCAAAGTTAACATGTACTCGATGAATAATCGACATCAATATAAACACATTATTTTAAACAGTCCCCTTAAAATGGTATGTCACTGCCACATTATCTGTTGTTGTTATTCTAATGCTTAAGGTTAAATAAAATATGGCTAACATTTAAGTTAGCATTACTGTTACAGCATTCATTATTGATCGAATTATATGTATTCCATATTGATCAATACGTATTCAATATTGACTGGTTAATTTAGCGTTTTAATTGCTACTTACAACAACGTCGATTGAGTTATGTGTTGCTGCCGAGGAAACAAGGGCAGTGACCTAACCTAGTGTAAAGCGTATATATTTTAGTTATTGCCTCCCTTAGACCAGTCTTTAAAGTTTAAACTGTCGCTACAAGGTTCCTAAGATCGTGTCCGTGTCTGTAGTACAGGTCTGTCACAGTCACCCATCGTCTCACGAGTTCGGCCTATCTGGTGATGTGAGTTGTCACGTCCGACTGACGTTGACTTTTATTTCTCCTTCACCACAGCGTTTATTTCAAACACACACGAAACGAAATTGAGTTTCTTTATTCTAGATTACATAAATCTAATGCCACAAAAATAATGACGTTATCGATACTCAATAATAAAAACACCTACAGTACTAACTAATGTATTTTTAAAAATCTTAACAATGGTCTGCATGTAGAGTGGTTCTTTCAGACTTTTTAAGGGGTGGGCGGACACTGATCAAAGTATATTTTCTATATAAATTCGTTATCGTTATAAAAGGCAGTAGACGGTCTCAACGAGCTCAGAAGTCAACAACATTACTTTTTGTAAACTATTATGAAAACATTAATAGGTATTATCCTTTTTAAAGAAAAATTGCAATACACAAAGAAGACAATGTGAAACATTAGTGAAACTCGACCTAATGACGCCACTAAAACAGTATTGTAACCCGAACTCGTGAAATGTTTATGTAACCCATCCTAGTGACGCCACTAAAACAATAACGTAACCCGATCTAACGAAACATTAAATGTAACCCGACCTAGTGACGCCACTAAAACATTAATGTAACCCTACCTAGTGACGCCACTAATACATGTGTGTAACCAGACCTAGTGACGCCACTAATACATTAATACGAAATATTACCACATGAATGTTTGCTATTCTATTATGGACTTACGTGCAGGTGACAATTATGCAATAATAATCGATTGATGAGATTTGGCTACAGAGTTGTTTTTTTTTTTTAATTCTATGTGTACGTGTGCGTGTAAGTATACATGTGCGTATAATCTTCTAAGAGGGCCAGTATACATTCTGGCCGCTCACCACGTTATTAGCTACATGTAACATGCATAAATAACACTACAACACAACATTGGCCCAACACACTTGAGCTATCCATTTATTAGACTTGTCTTTGTGGCAGCGACGCACTATTGAAATATAGGTCATAGAGAAACGAAGAAGTAGCATATCGTAGGTCAACTAGGCATTGGTCAAGTAGAACTAATATAATGCAGCGACGAACTGACCATTTACGTGAGATGAACAGCTGTGGATATCGGTGGTAGTTGAAGTGGGAGTGGGGCCTATGCATTTTTTATATTATTAAAAAAGGAATAGTGAAGTGATAGTAACATCATTCAACCTACTTATACACATCTTTTTGAAAAGTGTAAGCAAACTCGATACGGTTTTCCTTGTTGGGTAAAAGAGCAATGCATTAAAAAGCAAGAAACACCGACACCCCCCAGAGATGCATCTCTCTGGCCCCCGAACCGATATTTGATAGTTAATGCGGCCCTCGGGCTGGAAAGTTTGGAGACCCCTGCTCTAGATAACCAATTTTTATAAATATTATTGTATGCTACAGAATACGCTGAGTGGAAAATAACATTGTTCAATCTGCTTAATCTAATGTCTTTTAAAGGTGAAAGCTAATTCAATACAGTTTTGAATAATAGACGGAAACGAAAATGTACTAAAACAAAAATACATCAACCTTATTATTTCAAATTTTCTTATTAAATATTTCTTGTTCTTACTGCAAATGTCCGACTTAATTGTTTAATTAATGTTTATTTGTTTCAAATTTTTACAAAGCTATTTCTTTAATGTTTATTTTTATTGTTTCCCCTGTTGAAATAAAAAATTAACATGGGAAGTAATTTATAAACAGGATATTAACAGAAACAATACACTTTAAAAAATGCATCTTTAGCTCAAATGTTTATAACACTGTAAGAAAATATAACATTAACTAACATATAATATGTTCATTGAATTTTAGTTAACCTCGATTTGCGATTGGGTAATATATGTTCTTTATATAACATGTTTTCGAAGTTAAAAAGTGAAAATGTGACGAAGTGGTCGAGAGGTTGATTGCACAATTTGGCTTTACAGCGTTTAGTCATAAAGTATGGCTTTGGTGTATGGCTTCTGTTTACACTTTACCCAGACATCCAACAAGCCAATCCACAGATTATTTGCAAAACGCGTCCACTAAGACACATAAAATTTCTAGTTGTAATTCCATGTTGAAAACAAACATATTATAACAGCACTACCAAAGACCACTGGTCAAACCAATGCAGTTAAACACATTTAGTTTTATTTAAATCCTGAATCAAAAAAGCATTAGTCCATTCTAAATAAATCTCAAACGAATGTAGGAGAAACAGACTGCAATCACATACATGTATGGTTTTCAAATCGATGACAGATCTACAGACATGTGTAGTTAAATAATGAATCTAGATACAATCGACCACATGCTAGTGATTTAAGGACAACTCTACATATGAAGAGTTTAGTAGACACACACGTTGTGTTAGGATAGGCAAGTGTCGCAACTCGTGGATAAGAGCTTTTTTCAGGGCTAGTCTCTCCAACTGTCCCCAGGTGTATCCAGGCTAGTCTCTCCAACTGTCCCCAGGTGTATCCAGGCTAGTCTCTCCAACTGTCCCCAGGTGTATCCAGGCTAGTCTCTCCAACTGTCCCTAAGCGTATCCAAGCTAGTTTCTCCAGCTGTCCCCAGGTGTATCCAGGTTAGTCTCTCCAACTGTCCCCAGGTGTATCCAGGCTAGTCTCTCCAACTGTCCCCAGGTGTATCCAGGCTAGCCTCTCCACTGTCCCCAGGTGTATCCAGGCTAGTCTCTCCAACTGTCCCCAGGTGTATCCAGGCTAGTCTCTCCAACTGTCCCTAAGCGTATCCAAGCTAGTTTCTCCAGCTGTCCCCAGGTGTATCCAGGTTAGTCTCTCCAAATGTCCCTAAGCGTATCCAATCTAGTCTCTCCAGCTGTCTCCAGGTGTATCCAGGCTAGTCTCTCCAACTGTCCCCAAGCGTATCTAGGCTAGTCTCTCCAACTGTCCCCAAGTGTATCCAAGCGATCCCGATTAAGTAACGTCCCACATATCAGCCTACAATTATATAACGTGTCACACATTGGTCTACATTTAAATATCATTTCAATACATCAACTTACACTTACGTGTTATGTCACACTTAATATACCAGATAACTGAACTATATTTGTATTACCAGTCACTACAACTTATATTTGTAGTGTACATGTCCGCAATAATAATGTGTATCTATATCAATGTCAGCGTCCTTACAACAGTTGAGTTGTTATGGCAATCAAACGTCATCGTCTTCAATGAATAATAGTTAGTCATCTATCAGACACATCATAAGAAAGAAATCTCTTTTATTTTGTTTACTTACAATTAAAGTAATAAGCAGAGCAATTACGAACAGCACTCAAAAGACGTTAACAATATGTTAAGTCTGTATTTGATCGATTTGATCGGAGAACCCCGATTCTAAATTTAAGATAACGAAACTCGATTCAAGAGTTAAGAATTCAAAATTAGTAATTGATTTTTATCTGAACTATTTTAGGGCTGATATATTTCATATTGATATTTGTTACTTACGGTTTCTTATTTCTACTGAGTCAGACTTTAGATTAATTGTCTCATTTAACACAATCAATTCGCAATATAGAGCTAGAAAATTAAACAAAGACTAAGATACTCTTACATATTATAACAAGTATTATAACTCTAATAAACACGATAAAGCATTCATAATAATGTTAAGAACTTAGCATTTATTACATTTAGTTTAGAGCATTAAAAATAATGCTGTGTTCTTTCAACTAATAAAGACATGTTCTTTCAGGTTAAGAAGAAATACAAATAATTAAGCAACTAAACAAAGTTAAGCACTTTGTTGTACCGTTTCATATATCTACTGAAACAAAATGCGTGGAGTAGTGAATTGTTCCCATTGAAGTAACAGTGTTTTCTAATCTTACTAATTTTAAACAAAATACGCTAATCAAACGAATGTAAGTGTATAGTGGATGAATAGTGAAAAAGATGGATCCATCATAGCTTTCTTGTGCCCGCTGTGTTAGGGTGTATATATGTTTACAAATGTACATCTGTGTTAGGGTGTAATAAAATGTGTACATATGTTCGACTATGTTAGGGCGACATATGTGTATAAGTGTACGGTCTGCATAACATTTAAATGTGTGTGTTGAAGTGTAACATGTTAACATATGTATGGCAGTGTTACGGTGTAATATTTTTACATATGTACATCCTACCTACATTTTGAAAGTTAGAAATGTGATAAATGGTGTACAAGGGCAAGTGTCCATTCAGGCCTTTATCGCATTCGGGCAAGTGTCCATTCGGGAAATGGGCCTTCGGGCAAACGGCATTCGGGCAAGTGTCTTTTGGGAAAACGTCCGGCTCCCCTATAGCACTAGCCCTACCCTAATTAGAAGCTAATATCTAAAAAAAGCTCTTTCAAATTAATATGCACTTACACACACACAGATGCCTTCTGAATAAAATAACATATACAATTGAAAATATTCGAAAAGCAATAAATGTGCACTTTGGTAGTGGAAAGCATTGAACCACTGGCACGGGACTAACCACTGCACAGTTGTGGGGCTGGGCCTTGGGCCCAAGCAGCTGTCAGCACACTCGACCTATTCTTAATGCTTTTATCTTGTTTATAGTTGTTTTTTTTTACAGTATAATATTGTTATGAGTTATGAAAATAAAATAATATAATTTATGGAATTCACGAGCCGCATCTTGACATCAAAAGAGCTGAATGCGGCTCACGAACCGTTGGTTTCCGACCACTGTAGTAGACGTATGAACACTTAAATAACAGTTGGCTTTTTAAAAATAAATGTTTAAACAATACAGCGCTTCAAGCTGAGCAGTGTTTATAATAAATAATTTGTTTGTATCTAAAAGTAACATAAAATAAGCACACGTGTTTTATTTTCTTAATGTAATTATATTATTAATAATTCTTTGAAGTTCAGCTTTCTATGTTAGGCAGTTAATTATAGATACAATTTGCTTTATGAGATCTTAAATAATGCGTGAGCATTATTTTCCTTCTTTTCTGGTTCCTTGTAAATTGTTTTATTTAGTTGTGAATCTTTTTTGTATTTGTGAGTTGTTTCCCGTTAGTCATTTAAAAATTAAATGGGAAATAAGTGTCACATTCTCGTTTAAAATGCATAATCAAATTAATATTCATTTACTTAATTAAGATCACCCAATCTTATAATAACTGTGCATTTCTACTAATAAATATGACATATTATTGTCTGAAGATGGGTTGATTATTTGAAGTTTCAGATAATGTTTTGTAACTGACTGAGTATTGTAGTATATGTTAAAGTTGTGTTGTTCATGGCTGTTATATTGCAACTAATCCTTCTAACAGATGGTGAGCAGAGTTTCTTCCCGGCATCTCTTCGGGGGTGCTCCGCCCCCCCCCCCCCCCCCCCGAAAAATGTTGACCGCCCTCAACCCCGAAAATATCAAGTGCCTCTCCCCCCCCCCCCCCCCATAGAAAAAAGTCTGGAAGAAACACAGATGGTGAGAGCAGCATCTATAGCAGCAAAATGTACGATCCTACTCAGATGTCCCGACCTCAACCACAGTCAACTGTGGGGAATGTCCAGACATGTACTCAGCTCCGTCTTCAACACGTTTTTTATCAAAGAAAAATGGGCCGCAGGCTTAAGAAGTCACATAATCAGACAAGTAATTAGTCAACATAAAATACTGAACTACGAACGACGGACGTGTGGACAAGTGGTTTCTTACAAAATTTTAACATTTTAGCAAATCTGTTATGTAGTTGTTTGCTTATAATAAAATGATGGTGACACGAATTGGCTTTTAGGTTAATGTTTAATAAATGTTGATTTTACCGTAAACTTTCAGCTAAAAACGAACTTTGGACATGCACTTGTACTTACTTATTGGAGCCTACAATACATACACATCAACTATACATGATAATTTGGTACGCTGAACTTTGATCACAGCGATACTTCGACCACGTGTACTTTGTCCAAATATGGTAAGGGATATCTTAAGGGGTCATCCATGTTAGACGTCCACACACATTTCGGGTTTTTGACCCCTCCCCCTCCGTCTACACGTATCCACTTTCGACTGACCCCCCCCCCCCCCCCCCCCCCCCACTATTGCCCCGATAACGAAACTCGATTCTAGATTTAAGAAAACATATTTAATAATGTATTTATTTTACTTAACTATTTTAGTCCTTACATATTTTATATTTCATATTAATATTTATTAATATTAGTTACTTACGGTTTTTTGTTTCTACTGAGCTAGACGTTAGGTTACTTGTCTCAATGAACTCAATTGTTTCACAATATAGAAAAAAAAGATTCAACACATACTAAGATACACATAATCTATTTTATACCAATTGGTAGTTGCAAGCTCAAATAATATAAGAAAGTATAAATACATTTATTTTATTAGAATGGTAGATCATAGTACTAGTAGAGCTTATACATTTTTCTTATTAGTGATTTTAGCAATGATTACATTGACTTTGGAGCTTGTTTAAAAAAAAATAATGTTTTGTTCGTTCCAATTATAAAGACAAACAAAATAATTAAAAAGCAACTAAACAAAGTCAAACATGTTGCTGTAACATGTCATCTATTTACTGAAAAAAATGCGTGCACTCAGTGTCGTAGCGAGGTCGGGTGTCACCCGGTGCGGCACTTAATGGTGTCACCCCCCAGAGGCGTAGCGACCCGTCCCGGGGACAAACTTTCAAATTTTCTATTTGCACCCCCCCTTTAAATTTGTTGCTATATATTTTGCTTTTTTTTACCTTGTCACCCGGTGCAGTCCTCATCCCATGCCCCCCCCCCTCCTCGCTACGCCTCTGCGTGCAGTATTCATTTGTTCAAAGTGAAGTAACTGTTTTCTTATGCTGCTAGTGCTAATTTTAAACAAGACACACTCTTGAGTTCACAATTTTATCAAACGAATGAAAGTTTATAATGGATGAATAGTCAAATGATGGATCACATATAGCTATATTGTGCCCTCTGTGTTAGGGTGTATTTATGTTTACAAATGTACATCTATGTTAGGGTGTCATAATATGTATACATATGCACGACTATGTTGGGACGACATATGTGTAGACCAATGTGTGTATGGCCTGCATAACATTTAATTGTGTGTGGTACGGTGTAATAGGTTAACATATGTATGTCTGTGTTACAGTGAAATATATTTACATATGTACAACCTACCTAACAATGTTTTTGAAAGTTGAATAGAAGACATGGACACACGGACAAAGACAGTAAATAGAATATTTTACATAGAGACATGCTCACCCTGACAGAGATAGTTGACTAGAAGACTTTACATTGCGAAATAGTCACTCTGTTGCCGTTTCTAATTAATGGAATCATCACTGAAGTTGACTTTAACATTGGCAATTAAACCAAAACTAAATATATTTCTAGAAATTTGGCGATACGCGATTTCTGCCTTGGTTGAGATAATGGTTAAGGTGCTTCCTCCTCCCCTGAAATTATATTACACCTCATTTTACCGTACCCCTCCCTCAAAAGTATTTTTTAAATATATTTTTACTGCAAAAACTTTTGATTTCTTTTTCTCTCTATCATCATCAATCCCTCCTGTTCTTTCCCCTCCCCACTCCAGATATGTCGTCATGAATCATTATATATTTGGTACTCTTTTGTAAGCGAAAATTGATATGCATACAAATCAACACATTATGGGTTCTACTTTTAATAACACACATCACCAAAAAAAGTATAGAAATGTACATTATTATTGGTAATTTGAAGAACGTTTTTTGTTCTCAATATGAATTCTCTTATAAAAACAATATGGATATTTCACCAACAGATATATCTGAAACGTCGCAACACAGAACGAACGATATCCTCGCTGGTCATTCAAATGAGTAAAAATGAATGCTGTTGTGTTTTATTTTTGCAATTACAGAAAAATTTTAAACATAAAACAAATATATATCTATTATTTTATGTATATTATTTAAATAACTTTAGTGTAGAATAAATGTTGTATTTTAGGAAAAAATAATACGTCTCATTGATTTATTTTTTTGTTTACCAAATAGTCTATTTAATATGTAATTACTTCCCTTGCACAATAACCAAACAAGAAAAAATATTGGTAAATACCAGCATCGGAAAAATTAAACTAACAAATACAAAAAAATATGGGCGACATTGTATCGAATCATAATGATACATTTAACATAAATTAATATATATATATATATATATATATATATATATATATATATATATATATATATATATATATATATATATATATACTATGTAACAATACAACATACGTATTTGTTACTAAAATAGATGGTCAAATGTTCCTCAATTTAAAGTTGTGCGTGTATTATGTTGATACACTCATGAATCAAGTTATTGCAACTGTCATTTAAATTAGTTGTCGGAATAGTCGAGTTACTTATTGCACCGATTCTCTTCTCGACATTTTGACTAAGATCAAAGTGTACTATCTGCTATGGGTTATGTACGGAGTCAGGTAACCCATCTGACCTGAGTGGACTAGTTGCCCCGTTCATTTTTTGGAAAAAAGAAATGTATCATAATTAAATCATCAGTCATTTTGAATGCCAAATAATATTAGTAAAATAGATCATAACTAATTACGTATATAACAACTTATTACAAAATAATTCAAATTAACAACACATTGCTACCAAGGTAACGACAACATCAAACACAAATTAAAATATACTATGTACAAGTGTTTTTATTTAGTTTAAAATATGAATTATATTATCTTTGTTTAAAATAAGTTCAGATATATTTTAAGAAAACAAATTGTAGTTCGCAATTAAAAAATGCAATGTATATAAACGTATATATTAATTACTCTCCTCCTTGATCATTGTCCAGAAAATTACTGTGAGTGAATATTTCAATGTGATAACTGATCTAATTTGTCTCAATACAACAGGAAAGAACACGAGGGGAAACAATGAATTGATCCATTTCAATTTCCTAACTAAATGCCTTTTAAGTCGACACAATGTAAACTCACTAAGTAATAAATAAAAACAGTTCAGTTCAGAGGCGTATCCAGGTTGTCGTTGTAGGGGAGCGAAAAGAGCAAAAAAAGGCGCCGAATTTTTAACACGTTCTATATACGTGTATTATATATGATTATATATATATATATATATATATATATATATATATATATATATATATATATATATATATATATATAAACACAATCTGTTTTGTAATTCTTGTAAACAAAATTTCTTACATAATAATTCCTGGAAAATTATTTAAGACAAGTGAAATAGGGGATATAAATAAGTATATATCTACAAATTTAATTATAAATGTCAAAACAAATAAATAATTACTTTAGAATATAATGAAATTGTTTAACACTATTAGTGTTTACAACATGTTTTTGTCTATAATCAGAATTTAATATATCGTCATCATCAATGCTAAAGTATTACAGCATAATGAAAGTTTTTAAAATCAGAGTTGGTATAAAAGCACGCTTTTCGATTAACTAGAAAAACATTCGGAATAACAGCCTACATATAACTAGATATCGGACTTTCAGTTCAGTTCATATATTTTAATTAACTACTACTTCTTTGTGTTCTTTAAAGATCATTTTTTTAAACATAGTGATAGGTATGGGTTAGATCACTGTATTGATCACACACATTTTTACTGGTAATTTCAAAAACAAAAGTCACAGAGTTTTACGTTTAAAAAGCTAATTTTCTGGCGGCATGGTACTTTGGTACATCATTACGCGTTCTCTACATGTACTTAACAGATCAGTTCGGGGTGGGTTGGGGGGGGGGGAGTGGGTTCAACTTCATTCACCACTGTCCGATCACTTTAGGTCAATTATCCAACCCAGTGTATACCTAGGTGTGACATTAATGTCGCTCCCTACACAATTGTGGTGGTGAGGTGTGTGTGGGGGGAGGGGGGGGGAGATAGCCAACTCAGAGTGAACATAGCGTCAGTTTTTAGATGACTGTTCTAAACATACATATATTACACAAATATATATTACACAAATATATATATATATATTACAGAAATAGATTTAAATAAGTAGCAGTGGTATTATGACAATATTTTTTTTACAGAGGGGTCCATGGGGGAGGGCGGGGGGGGGGGGGGAGGTTGTAACTGTTTCATATAATTTGTAATCGTAATCACTATCGCCCAAACTGTTTCTGAATTGTATTTTTTTTTTAAATTAATCACACGATTCAAACTGTATATATAAAGTAATTATGTGTGAAGTTTTATGTATAACATTTTCTAATTCAATTATTCGTAAGCAAATACATTATACAGTTGCCTTAAACTTAACACCCCTCTTGCCAAGTGGTACTACCGTAGAGGTATTTTAAACATTGCAATACATCGTAATGGTTATTATACTACTAGACTAGAACAATAATGCTTCATTGCTGCATGAAAAGAAATCTTGTGATTTACATAGATTTGCCGACCAAAAATATTTTTTTTAACAAATATCATTGTTTAAAACTTTGAATTTAAAAAGTTTCCAAAAAGGCGCCACTTTGCTGAAAATGGCCAGAGGGGGAGCGGCCGCTCCCCCTGCTCCCCCCCCCCCCTGTGTACGCTACTGGTTCAGTTATCGTTTTATTGCTAGATATGTTTAAAATACGATTTGATGTAAGGTGATTATCTTGAGTATGTCGTGTGATTGATTGCATGGCAAATGTGAAATTAAAGTCAAACGTTATAGAATTAGGAGATCAGTGTTTACGTAACGACAACTCTCGTTTCATAAAACATGTTATTGTTATTCTAATTTTTTTTCTTGTTTCCAAAAGTAAAAGTGTAACAGCATGCACATTAATGCAATGTTTCTTTAATTTATTGTATCGGTTTAAAAAAAAATGTGTATATCATGTCCATTCATCCGGCCGCTATATTTAATTTATACAAACTTAAAAAAACAACATATTTTAAGTTTACTTTAAGACGCCAACGGCAACAATTGTGGTACCAGATCTTTACTGTTTTTGAGTTCGTCATTTTGTGGTCATGACGTAGTCATTAGGCTACGTAAGCAATTATTAACACTTTAATTACAATTAAGCGGGACTTAGTGACAAATAGACGCTATTGTTTTTTTTTTTTATTTTTTTTTTATCAATTGGAATTCTGTTTACAACAATTGATTTAGTTCTAAAACTATTATGTCTCCGTAGATAAGGAGACTTGAATTTAAGTGAGAGAAAACGAGAATTTACAAGTCCTATTGTGCATATTTGCTGGATCAGTCAACTGACCTAACATGAACATTAATTCGAAGGTAACAAGAGGAACTAGAGGGGGGGGGGGGGGTAATGGTTTTGTCCAGGGGTCGGAAACCTTTTGAGATGGAAGAGCGAAAAGTTTACAATTTTCAAAGTTTTCCAGGTTTTAAAGAGCCACTAACATTTTTTTTTTAAATTTCAATATTTATTGTTTTGTTAGGATTACTAAATAAATTTGACTTTTTATTTAAAATAAATTAATAAAGGGCTCTCCCTATCCGTTTTTTAGAAGCAGCTAACTTTTTTTTTTCTTTACGGACATCACCGGCTGATGGAGTGTCTCCCATTAGCCAGACAGGCCTCAGCACGGCTATCTCCAACTAACTGGCTTGGGTATATGTTTGATTACCGTGTATCCGTCGCTTCTGTCCTTTGGTTCTCACCAGGCTTCTTATCTTCCACTCCACTGGACGCAGGGTAAAGTCGTACCCCACCGTCCAGTACCCGGCTCAACCGTAGGAAGCTTATAACTAAAAAAAACTACGTCACTCATGTCAAATTAATGATTACTGACGGATAGGGAAATTCATTCTGAATAAAAATATCATTCCCCATTTAACGATATTCGAAAAAGTCGGCACTTGGAATTGTTGTCACGTGTCTGTCCCCAGCACGAATGTGGGGCTGGGCCTGGTGCCCAAGCTACTGTCCGTATACTTTCTATTGCACATGTTCTCAGTGTTCTCTGATGGGTTTTTTCTTCGGTTTAATATTGTGTTTCTTTACAGTATAATTTTTATTATGGGTGATGAAAATGAAATAATATAAATATTGATATTTGTGAAAGGAGCTGAGGAGCCGCATCTTGACATCTAAGGAGCCGCATGCAGCTCACGAGCCGCAGGTTGCCGACCCCCGGTTATGTCGATAGTAAAAGTTATTGAATAATTCTCAAAAGCAGGAATAAGCAAAACTAAATTTAGACGACTTCATCTCAAGTGTTTAAAATACGTAACACACATCGTGAAAGTGTTAATATTTCACATACATATATATTTTTAAATACAAAACAAAGACAGTCTATAATTATTTTCAATAAAAATATTTAATTTAAAGTGTTCATGTTTATACTTGTAAAAGAATATATGTGTTTTGTTCAATTCGTTTCCAATATTAATGTACTTGCTTTTTTTTTAAATTTAGTAGGTAATTACTTCCCCTACTAAAACTTTCAGAAGAAACAAACAATACAATATGACTCTTACATTGCTCAAAAAGACTAATATTAAAGTAAACGATTTTACTATAATCAGTGGCGTTGCGAGATCGGGTGTCACCCGGTGTGGCAGTTAATGGTGTCACCCCCCCCCAGAGGCGTAGCAACCCTTCCCGGGGACAAACTTTCATACTTTCGATTTGCACCTCCCCCCCCCCCCCCCTCAAGTTTTTCTATATACGAGCCGACCCGCAGCGTATCATACGCCGCTATTTAGTTGTTTTATTTTCTACTTTTCAGTGATTCATAATTTGTGAATTCGACAGTACCAATGTTGCCACTGAAAATATTTGCTTTAAAACACTAACCCCCCCCCCCCCCTTTCCCCTAACCCCGACCCTACACCCCCCCCCCCCCCCCCCGTGAAAGCAGCCTCTTAGTTATTTCTTAGTTACCTCCTGTAAGTTTAAAATCCAACTAAATTATCTGCCCCTAATAGAAACCCGGCTCTAAGGCTCTACGATTTGTAAACATTTAGCTTTGTAAACATGTAGCGTGACCACAGCTCACCAGACAATGTGGGGGTGGGGTGGGGATGGTAGTGATAGTGATAGAGAGAAAGAGAGGGGACTGCAAGGAGGCGCTTGCAGCTTGTTTTCTAACGGCTCACAGAAGAAAATTATATATATAGATATTTTGCTATTTTTTTGCCTTGGTGTCACCCCCTTAAATGGTGTCACCCGGTGCGGTCCGCACCCCCCCCCCCCCTCGCTACGCCCCTGACTATAATCACTATTTTGTTTTGTAATTTGATGCTAGAAATGTTACTAACATTTAGACACATTTCATATAATCTAAATAGAAATTATGTAATCATGTAAGATATTTAATGGATATGTTGGGAGCGGGTCAGATGTGGCTCAATATAAAGTTGTGTGTGACTTCAATAAGGCAGAGATTATGTTAATACAATCCTTAATCAGTTATTGAAACTGTCATTTAAAGCAGACACCACGATGGTCGGAGTAGTCGAGTGATTGAATGCAGCATTTCGCTTCTCGGCCAAAGATCAAAGTGATCTATTTGTTATGGGTTCTGTACGGAGGTCTTAGCTGTGACTAAACAATGTATCTAAGTCATGTCATATCGAATCATCGTATAAAAATGCACGATATTCACAATTCAAGATATATGAAGTTTATAGCACATCCAACACACGATATACCCAACTGACGACATTTCTAAATCCGGATTTAAAAACTTGATCTGCAAAGTTTTGTAAACAAATAGTTATCGATCAATAAGTTACTGTACAGCCAATCAATATTTGTCTTACGAAAGTGAAACATCCGGTTATAACTTAGGCTTGATGAAAATAAATAGAAATGTAGCCTTGAACTCAACAAATTATTTTCAAGTCCTCTGGATTTGCAACTTTTATAGCATTTATTCTAAAAATATAAAATTTCTAAATTAATTTTAGGCTTAAGTTTTTATTTTTTTAATTTTTTTTTTACGGTCTAAATCTAAAAAGCACGTTTTTATTCCATGTCAACAACATTATGGAAGGAATCTCGTCAACTCGATGGTGTCCATTCTATTCACACATTTCTAGCAGCGTGTGTGTCGCTATTAAACTACACTACTATGTCTCGATGAGTTGCATTAGGTCTATAGCATTATCGTCTACAAACAGCAGAAACAAGTTATCAACGTAAATATGTAAGACACATGTTACGGCTATGTTGGGAGCGGGTCAGATGTGGCTCAATATAAAGTTTTGTGATAATTCAATATGGCAGACATTATGTTAATACAATCCTTAATTAAGTTATTAAAACTGTCATTTAAAGCAGACACCACAATGATCGGAGTAGTCGATGATTGCACCAGTTCACTTCTCGACCTTCTGGTTAAAATCTATTAGGCCAATATGTTGTTGGTTCTGTACGGAGGTCTCAGCTGTGACCGTAGATTTCCTAACGTTAGCCAGCTACTCAACCGAGCTGAATGGACTTAAGGACGTCCTACATATATGACATAATGTTTGGTTAACTTTTTTGTCAGTTCACATACATTGGGCAATTCAGTTGGTCATATGGCTAGTTGTTTGGAAAATACACATCGATGCTATTATTTTTTTTTTATATAATTAGTAAACATCAGCCCACTTATCTGAATCAAATGTTACAAGATGTAGCACGTGAAATGTGTGAGTCGCTATTGAGTTCGTTCATCACTTCCCCCTTCTGTTGACACACGGCTCTCCCTATGATGCAGGAAGGTAAACAACAACACCATGTCTTTCAGTTAGCATAAACTTTGTTAATTCTTATTTCTGGTTTGTAGAATTCAGTCGAACGACACGTTAGTTGCATCGTCCACTTCAAGGTGTCGGGATGGGACAGTTAACAAAGAAAAATTATGTTTGAGAATATTGTTTTTTAATTTACGCACTATCAATTAAGTGTTTTTATTGTATTAAACATAAAACATTCTAGAGAAAAAAAATCAAAACAGCAGATGTCCCTAAACATGTGCTACAAAAATTAACGTTACTTATGTAAATACAGTTTTAAAAACAAATCAATAAAACACTATATGTGTTGGTATGTTTTATTTTCTTCAAATTGTATGTTCAAACTGTAAAAAAAAACAACTAAATATGCGTTTGTAAATTAAAATTCATTTTTTTAGTTTTTACTGCAATAACGTTTGATTTATTTTTCTCTCTATCATCATAAATCCCTCCTGTTCTTTCCCCTCCCCTCTCCAGATATGTCGTGATGTATAAAAGATCCAGTATATATATGGTACTCTTTTGTAAGCGAAAATTGATATGCATACAAATCAACACATTATGGGTTCTACTTTTAATAGTGAAGCAAACAATACACATCAACAAAAAAAGGATAGAAATGTACATTATTGTTGGTAATTTGAAGAACGTTTTCTGTTCTCAATATGTATTTTCTTTTAAAACAATATGGATATTTCACCAAAAGGTGGTACCAAGACAATAAACGAAAATTGATCGATATCCTCGCTTGTCTTTCAAATGGGTAAAACTGAATGCTATTGTGGCTTTTTTTTGCAAGTACAGAAAAACTTTAAACATAAAACAAATGTGCATCTATTATTTTATGTATGTTTTTAAATAACTTTGTTGTAGAATATATGTCTAATTTTAGGAAAAATTAATACGTCTCTTTGATTTATTTTTTGTTTGTTTACCAAATGGTCTATTTAATATGTAATTACTTCCCTTGCACAATAACCAAAAAAAAGAAAAAAACAAGTTAATTAAAAAAGTCTAGTGACATTTATGCGCAATTTCCTTATGTTATCTAAAAATAGCTCTGACGTATAATGTTGGGGTGCGTTCAAGCTAGAAAAACGATCGGTTTGTAGGTGTTTATGTAATTTTAAAATTTGTGACCGAACGAGAGGATATTTTTGAAAACTTTCTTCGGCAATATTGTTCTAAATTATAGCAGCAATCGATTGGTACATGTTTCAAGTCGCTAAGTGGTCTGGTTGCCGAGATATGGGCCAAAAACTGAATTTTTTTTCGAGGTTTTTTGGCTTTTCCGGGAAATACATGAAAGAAACCCGGAATTTTTATGGCCTATGCTCATTCTCGTAACTTGCTTAACATAACTGCTTTTGGAACTAGTCATCAATATTGCTTCGTTGAGGAGGAGATACGACTTAAAGCCCGGACACACATTCATCCATACATTCATTCATTCATCCATCCATTCCCAGAAATGACGAGTTAATAAACGCAATTCTCCAGAATGGAAATTGCGCTAAAAATATTGGTAAATACCAGCATCGGAAAAATTAAACAAAAAAATATGGGCGACAATGCATCGAGTCATAATGATACATTTAACATAAACTAATATATAAACTATGTAACAATGTAACAAACGTATTTGTTACTAAAAGAGATGGTCAAATGTAGCTCAATTTAAAGTTGTGTGTTCAATATGGCAGGTATTATGTTGATACACTCATCAATCAAGTTATTGAAACGGTCATTTAAATTAGTGGTCGTAGTAGTCGAGTAACATATTGCACCGATTCTCTTCTCGACATTTTGACTAAGATCAAAGTGTACTATCTGCTATGGGTTATGTACGGAGTCAGGTAACCCATCTGACCTGAGTGGACTAATTGCCCCGTTCCTTTTTTGGAAAAAAGAAATGTATCATAATTAAATCATCGGTCATTTTAAAGGCCAAATATTATTAGTAAAATAGATCATAACTAATTACGTATATAACAACTTATTATAACATATATCAAATTAACAACACATTGCTACCAATGTAAGGGCAACATCAAACACAAATTAAACGATACTATGTACACGTGTTTTTATTTATTTTAAACTATGAATAATATTTTTTTTTTAAATAAGTACTGATATATTTTAAGAAAACAAATTGTAGTTCGCAATTAAAAAATGTAATGTATATAAACGTGTATATTAATTATACTCCTCCTTGATCATTGTCCAGAAAACTACTGTGAGTAAATATCTCAATGTGATAACTGATCTAAGTTGTCTCAATAAAACAGGAAAGAACACGAGGGGAAACAATGAAGTGATCCATTTCAATTCCCTTACTCAATTTCTTCTAAGTCGACACAATGTAAACTCACTAAGTAATAAATAAAACAGTTCAGTTATCGTTTTATTGCTAGATATGTTTAAAATACGATTTGATGTAAGGTGATTATCTTGAGTATGTCGTGTGATTGATTACATGGCAAATGTGAAATTAAAGTCAAACGTTATAGAATTAGGAGATCAGTGTTTACGTAACGACAACTCTCGTTTCATAAATCATTTTATTGTTATTCTAATTTTTTTTCTTGTTTCCAAAAGTAAAAGTGTAACAGCATGCACATTAATGCAATGTTGCTTTAATTTATTGTATCGGTTTAAAAAAAAATGTGTATATCATGTCCTTCATCCGGCCGTTATATTTAGTTTATACAAACTTAAAAAAACAATATATTTTAAGTTTATTTTAAGACGCCAACGGCAACAATTGTGGTATCAGATCTTTACTGTTATTGAGTTTGTCATCCCGTGGTATCACGTTGTCATTAGGCTACGTAAGTAATTATTAACACTTTAATTACAATTACGCGGGACTTAGTGACAAATAGCCGCTATTGTTTTGTTTTATTTTGTTTTTATCAATTGGAATTCTGTTTACAACAATTGATTTAGTTCTCAAACTAGTATGTCTCCGTAGATAAGGAGACTTGAATTTAAGTGAGAGAAAACGAGAACTTACACGTCCCATTGTGCATATTGGCTGGATCAGTCAACTGATCTAACATGAACATTAATTCGAAGGTAACAAGAGGAACTAGGGGGGGGGGGGGGGGGGTAATGGTTTTGTCCAG
Organism: Physella acuta; assembly: GCF_028476545.2. Classification (NCBI taxonomy): domain Eukaryota; kingdom Metazoa; phylum Mollusca; class Gastropoda; family Physidae; genus Physella; species Physella acuta. The sequence continues at coordinate 789,082 of NW_026731930.1, read as the reverse complement.
GGGTCGGAAACCTTTTGAGATGGAAGAGCGAAAAGTTTACAATTTTCAAAGTTTTCCAGGTTTTAAAGAGCCACTAACATTTTTTTTTAAATTTCAATATTTATTGTTTTGTTAGGATTACTAAATAAAATTGACTTTTTATTTAAAATAAATTAATAAAGGGCTCTCCCTATCCGTTTTTTAGAAGCAGTTAACTTTTTTTTTTCTTTACGGACATCACCGGCTGATGGAGTGTCTCCCATTAGCCAGACAGGCCTCAGCACGGCTATCTCCAACTAACTGGCTTGGGTATATGTTTGATTACCGTGTATCCGTCGCTTCTGTCCTTTGGTTCTCACCAGGCTTCTTATCTTCCACTCCACTGGACGCAGGGTAAAGTCGTACCCCACCGTCCAGTACCCGGCTCAACCGTAGGAAGCTTATAACTAAAAAAACTGCGTCACTCACGTCAAATTAATGATTACTGACGGATAGGGAAACGCATTCTGAATAAAAATATCATTCCCCATTTAACGATATTCGAAAAGGTCGGCACTTGGAATTGTTGTCACGTGTCTGTCCCCAGCTTGAATGTGGTGCCCAAGCGGCTGTCCGTATACTTTCTACTGCACATGTTCTCACTGTTCTCTGATGAGTTTTTACAAGCTTGTATTTAACTCACTTCCTCTGTCATCCGTCGTCAGTCGACAGTCTGTCTGTCTAGATCGAAACGTAGGAGTGAAAATTCGGACAGTTCTACTTGACCGATACGATTCACAGTTGGCAAGTGGGTCAAGACATGAAGACAATGCAATCTGAAACTAAATTTGACTTAATTGGATGCCTAATTATTTTTTTATGAATTAATTAAAATTTGGACCGAATTAGTAGGCATGTCTATCCAACTACACCACACGCGTCATCACGTTCAATAGCTGCGCCATCAGGTTTAATAGCTGCGCCATCACGTTCAATAGACGCGCAATGGTTTTTAGTCATGTAACACTATCTAAATCTATAATAGGCCACGTTCGCACTTCTCTCTCTCTCTCTCTGTCTGTCCGCAAAATATTTTCGCCGGACATCACATCAGAATCTACAGCGATATATCGAGAACTTTTTGTTGAAAATAATATGTTAGATGTTTTAAATGTATAACCACAATTTTATTTAAAGAAGAAAAATATAAAATAAAGGCGTATTCAACTGTAGAAAAACAATTTTATTTATGCAACAGGAAAAGCATTTATAGATGTGAAAAAGAACGCATAAAACTGTGACGTCACTAATGTTTATACATTAACTAATGACGTCATCTGCCGTGTTTAGAATAAAAAGAAATGAACTATTTCATTCAAAGTTGATTTAGTTCTACATACACTATGAAATGTATACAATACAATTTTTCCTCATTCAAATTTGATTTAGATCTACGTACACTATGAAATGTATACAATACAATTTCTCCTCATTCAAATTTGATTTAGATCTACGTACACTATGAAATGTATACAATACAATTTTTCCGGCCTAAAATCATAAAATTTATGTTATTTAATTGGATTCTAGATCTAGAGATTCTAGATCTAGACTAGATCTAAATCTACGCAATAACTAGACGTAGACGCTAAGATCTAGATTTAGACTCTAACTTCTCTATAATCTATTCCAAGACTAAATTATTTTATAAAAAATCTTTGTTTGGAACTGGCTAATTTGGGATAAAAAAATCAATTTGAAAGAATAGGCATATTCGCGTAAGTTAAGATTTTAAAATACGTCTTCATTCTCCGGGTTTAAATGGTACCTAAATAGCGGAGATGATAGTGTACTTAAAACCACGCAGGTGGTGCGGGTTCGAGATACACCAAGTCAACTTGGTTAATCTATTTTTTTTTTTATTTTGCTCGGGCTAAACTTAAAAAATAAAATCTATTTGGATTCTAGATCTAGATCTACGGAAAAACTAGATTTACACAGTTGTAGACCCTACCTAGATCTAGAATCTATTCAAACAATACATGTATATACTAAAGTATTTCAGGCCTTAATTACTTTATTGAAATCGTTGTTTATCTATGCAATTTGCTAATCTCTGTAATATATAAAGCAAAGTCGTCGGGTGTCCAATAGGGCACTTTCCGGCGCCGCAGGCGCTTCAAATTTGGCAGGATCTTGCCTTGGGGCGACAGAACACGGGGGCCGGTTGGCCGAAAAGTCTACGATGAGGGGGTCAAAACTGACCTCGACTGACCGGCGCCTTATATGAGCTATAAATCGAAAAAAAATGTCCACAGACGAACCCAGAGGCGTAGCGACCCTTCCCGGCGCCCGGGGACATACTTTCAATTTGGCGCCCCCCTCGGGAGCAAATTTTTGATTTGCACCCCCCCTCGAACTTTTCATTTGCACCCCCCCCCCCCTCAAACTTTCGATTTGCACCCCCCCCTCAAACTTTCAATTTTGCGCCCCCCCCTAAGGTCGGCGCCCGAGGACATATGTCCCCCCCGCCCCCCCCCCCCCACCTCGCTACGCCTCTGGAGGAACCTCTTCATAACTCCTGAGGTCGTAGACCGACCCTCGGGCGAATTAATTAAGCATTCGAATCATCAATGTTTTCGAAAGCCTAAGGGAAGCTGGGCAGCATGCCTAGTTGTAAATAAAACATGTAAAGCACTGCAAAAAAATTTCATAAAAAACGTTTTAATAACAAGCTTTTATGTAATGATGCACTAAAAAGTAGAAAATAAATTATACACTACTATTTAAATTACTATAAAGAAAAGCGTGGGTCTCTTCTCAAATATTAGTAAAGGTATCAAATAGGCACTAAAGTACTAAAGTGACCAAAGCTTTTCTTTATAATAATTTAAATAATAGTGTATAATTTATTTCTACTTTTTAGTGCATCATTACATAAAAGCTTGTTATTAAAACGTTTTTTATGAATGTTTTTCTTCTGTTTAAGCTTGTTTTTCTTTACAACAGGGGTCTCCAAACTTTTCAGTCCGAGGGCCACATTAACTATCAAATTTCAGTTCGGGGGCCAGTTTCTTCCAGGCATGTCTTTGGTTTTTCTGGGCCAAGTTCCTCAGCCATCACCAACAAACGTTTTTTTCCTGGACAAAAGGATCTCCGCGGGCCGGATGAGAGGACCTCGCGGGCCGTAGTTTGGAGACCCCTGCTTTACAATATAATTTTTGTTATGAGTTATGAAACCAAATGTAGATATACCAAACTTAAATTATACAAAAACCACGATATTTTCCTGATGTCATACTGTCAACAATTCTATTCACAAATTACTAGCAGCGTTTGAGAGTGTGTTTCTATTAAACTACACTATTATTCCCCTGCTTTACATTATAATTTTTGTTATGAGTTATGAAAATGAAATAATATTAATATTTGTTGCAGACCGGACTACGATGTTGACGTCCGGTTGCTTAGTCGCCGGCCGAATACGTTGCTGACACTGGCTCGGGCACTAGCCAATAAGGCCGTCGTTGTCTAGGGGTATTTAATTATTCTACCCGAGTCAGCTACTGTAAAGTAATCAACGGAACAGGAGACCTTCTTAGTTTGTGCTGTTTATTAATTCGCTGAATGTCTGTTCTGCTGAGCGAGGCTTCCCCTAACCGCTAACGTCGGTAGCGCTTGTGCGAGAGCGAGAGCGAGACTACTAACCTGCCTGTATTTATGCCCCTGTCTTAACCCCCTAGCTCAGGGGTCGGCAACCTGCGGCTCGCGAGCCGCATGCGGCTCTTTTGATGTCAATATGCGGCTCTTCAGCTCCATGCACACATATTAATAATTATTTTATTTTATTTTATTTTTAAACTCGTGAAAATATTAGTCTGCAACACCCAGTAACGAATGGTATAATAATAAATAAAAACAATCAACACACGCTATTCTATTAGAATAGTTAGTAACTGCATGTTTCAATGTACTTCCTTGTTTTCTAAAACTGAGTTATTTAAATGTAAACAATGTCTGTGCTTGGATCATATTTATTGGGGCACTCATTTACCTACACTACCGCACAGCACGCCATGGGGCATGTTGTATGAAAGCCTTGAGTATACGTTAATTTCTCACCAAAATATCACTGTTAATCACTCACCACTTAAGTGTCGGGGACGGAAAGTGGCGCTCCCGTGAACACGATTCCGCTATCGCAGGGGCACCACGTACAGCCCCTAGTTTGGTTTAATCATCGAATGTCTTGTGCCGCATTATCAATATTGCAGGGTACTCCTTAAAACTAACGTGGGCGCGTAGTGCTCGCAGGATAACCCTGGGCGTCTAATTGCACCCTGCAGAGACGCCGGAGGACTCGCCTAATTCGATTTAGTGAGCGACAATAGCAACCCATTGTATCGAAAATGAACGTAGGCGACATGGTGCTCACGGGTAAGCTCGGAACGCCAAATCGCCCTTCGCCGGAGAGCGGGCCTGATTCGATTAAGTCAACGATTATTGTTGACCATCGTGTCCTTAGTGTATAGCCTTTTTTTAAACGACCGTAGGCGCCACATTTCTCACAGGTGAGCACGCGGCTCTTCGGGTCGCGCAATCGACGAGGTGCATGCGGCTGCGCCTGTTGAAGTTTTGACGCTGAATATAGTAGTACCCGTTATCCGCTATGTAGGAAGCCCGACTAAAGGATGTCAAGTGCTAACATACCCGCTCTGGGACTCTGGGAGCCAAACCGTGTATTAATGAAAATCGCAACTTACCGGTGCTACCCATCAGAAATTTTATTTTCGAAGAAATCTTCTCGGGAGTATTCTCATTTACTCTCCAAAGTTTCATGACACTTGGATAAACGGTGTCGAACCGCATCCGACTTTTATTTTTTATATGCCGCCTTTCCGAAATTAAAAAACATGTTTTGGAGAAACCTCCCCTTGAATGTGCTAATCAATTCACCAAAAGTCAATCAGCAATCGACTTTTAATTTTATAAAACAAATTCTCCCCCCCCCCCCTGTCGGGGCGCTACCCCTGCGAATTTGACTTTTTTTAATCGCAGATACCTCCTCAGGAGTATTCTCAACAACTTCCTAAAGTTTCATGGCGATCGGATAAAGGGTGAAGTAATGAGTAAAAGATAATCAGACACACACACACCTACATACTTATATATATATATATATATATATATATATATATATATATATATATATATATATATATATATATATATATATATATATATATATATATATATATATATATATATATATATATATATATATATATATATATATATATATATATATATATATATATACCTAATCCTAATCTAAGATTATAATATTGAAATTAAAATGTTAGTGGCTCTTTGAAACCTGGGAAATTTTGTTTATTGCAACTTTTGGCTCTTCTGTCTCCAAAGGTTGCCGACCCCTGCCCTAGCTGTTCCCACGGGACAATGAGCTCAGAACATGTGACCTAACAAATTATCCCCCCTGGCGCTAACAACCCTGGCTACTGGTCAGTATAAAGACTACTATTGTCCTGTCAGAGCGGTCAGTCTCCTTTGAACGTGGCACCTACTGTCCATCCCTACTGTGTGCCCTGTAATTATCTAGTGAATAGGTGTTTGTGGAACTCTGACCTAACAATATTGATGTTTATTGTGAAAGGAACTGGAGAGCCGCATCTTGCCATCTAGGGAGCCGCATGCGGCTCGCGAGCCGGAGGTTTTCCGACCCCCAGTTATATCGATAGTAAAAGTTTTCTTTTTATAATTCTTAAGAGCAGGTAACAGAAGCAAGGTTTAGTGAAAACACAAGATGACTTCATCTCATGTCTTTAAAATATTCAACACACATCGTGAAAGTGTTTATATTTCAATGGCATATTTATTTTATATAGACAACAACGGCAGTCTATAATCATTTTCAATAGAATTGTTTATTATAAAATGTTTATTTTTATTCTTTTAAAAGCATATGTGTGTTTTATTCAATTTGTTTCCAATTTATTTAATGTACTTGCTTTGTTAATTAAATAGGTAATTACTTCCCTACTAAAACTTTCAGAAGAAAAAAATAATGCAATATAACACTTATATTGCTCAACAAGACTAACAGTAAAGTAGACTTAAATTACTTTAATCACTATTTTGTTTTGTAATTCGATGCTAGAAATGTTACTAACGTTTAGAAGCATTTCAAATAAACTGAATATAATTTATGTAATCATCTCAGAAATATAGTGGCTATGTTGGGAGCGGGTCAGATGTGGTTCAATATAAAGTTGTGTGTGAGTTCAATATGGCAGAGATTATGTTGATACAATCCTTAATCAGTTATTGAAACTGTCATTTAAAGCAGACACCACAATGGTCGGAGTAGTCGAGTGATTGAATGCAGCATTTCACTTCTCGGCCGAAGATCAAAGTGATCTATTTGTTATGGGTTCTGTACGGAGGTCTTAGCTGTGGCCGCAGTTTTGTCCTCACATTAGTCAGGTACCGAACTGAGCTGGATGGACTTGAGGACGTCCTACAGATTCAACTCCAGGATCCGAACTCAAGACTTTTAGGTTAACAATTGTGAGATATAAAGGTGTATCGAAAGCAATCATGTTTTTTATTGTATGTCCCTATCATGTCATTTTCTGTGTACACAGATTTAAAACATTCAGCCAAAATGTATGGCTATTTCATATATGATTGTACTACTACTTTGATATTTCCTTTTGTTAAAACAATTCATCAATTACATTTTAACCTTATGATTATATTTTATTATCGAGATTATTAAATAAGTTGTGAGCTGTAAACTGTAATGTAATGCCTCATTTTTTTTAAAGTAGGGGAAGCAGAAAATACATTCTTGAGTTAAGCGGTATTTCTGCTTTTGTTTCACTTTGATTAAAAAAAAAATTAAGGTAACATTAAAAAGGCGTCAAGCCTGGAAACAAAGTGCTCTTATTTGGCAAAATGCAAGTTGAGATAATAATTGCATTGTATTTAGATGTAAAACGTTTTTTGTAAGTCATTATAAAAGGAAAATCGTGGATTAGTAACAGTAGCAATGTTGCATATTTATGTGAAGAAAGCATTGGATCAGTAACAGTGGCAGTGTTGTATATTTATGTGAAGAAAGCATTGGATTAGTAACAGTAGCAGTGTTGTATATTTATGTGAAGAAAGCATTGGATTAGTAACAGTAGCAGTGTTGTATATTTATGTGAAGAAAGCATTGGATTAGTAACAGTAGCAGTGTTGTATATTTATGTGAAGAAGGCATTGGATTAGTAACAGTAGCAGTGTTGTATATTTATTTGAAGAAAGCATTGTATTAGTAACAGTAGCAGTGTTCTATATTTATCTGAAGAAAGCATTGGATTAGTAACAGTAGCAGTGTTGTATATTTATGTGAAGAAAGCATTGGATAAGTAACAGTAGCAGTGTTGTATATTTATGTGAAGAATGCATTGGATTAGCAACAGTAGCAGTGTTGTATATTTATGTGAAGAAAGCATTGGATTAGTAGCAGTAGCAGAGGTGTATATCTATGTGAAGAAAGCATTGGATTAGTAACAGTAGCAATTTTGTCTATTTATGTGAAGAAAGCATTTTATTTGTAACAGTAGCAGTTTTGTCTATTTATGTGAAGAAAGCACGTGCAATCAGCATAGAGACAGGATATTATTAGGGGCTAGTTGAGATTGTCTAAGTTGTGTATAGTAGGGTAAGAGAGAATAGAGCTAGTTGAGATGGTCTAAGTTGTGTATAGTAGGGTAAGAGAGAATAGAGCTAGTTTAGATGGTCTAAGTTGTGTATAGTAGGGTAAGAGAGAATAGAAGATTAGTTGAAATGGTCGAAGTTGTGTATAGAGAGAATAGAAGATTTATTTTGTGCAAATAAAGAAACATTATAACATGTTTTGAAATGGACTTATGTTTGATCTTACACACTGTGTCAGGCTATACACCATTAAAAACAATCATGTCTACAGTGTGTGTATCATTTTACACATACCATCCCGTATGTATCAATTAAATGTTTATCTCATATAAGATGTAATAACTTGGTCATTACAATGCATGCCAGAAACCCATCGATTTTAGGAGAACTTAACACAATCCACACAGCATAGCAAACGTCCAAATATCTTCTATAACTCATCTTCAGGCAATAACGTTATATGTATTATTTTAAGATTGGGTGCTCTTAAATAAATATATATTAGTTTTATTTGGTATTTTAAACGAGCATTTCACAATTACTTCCCATATTTGTTTGTTTCTGAACAATGAACGGGAGGCAACTCAAAGACACAAAAAACAACTAATAGATAAATAAACCAGGTAAAATGAGAACAACATATAGGCCTACATTCATTTGATGTATGATTAATTGACATTAATTAGTTTATTATAATGTTAAGAAACATATCTTGTTGATATTGAATTGTGAATAAATGCTTTTGATACATTTAAAAAACAAACACCTTGTATTTATTTCATGTAGATTTCAAAAACATGTATATATAAAACACGACCTTATTAAAACTGTGTCAATTGTTGGCTAATTATTTTTTTTAACCATCATGTAAATATCCCACCAAACCAGGGGTCGGCAACCTGCGGCTCGCGAGCCGCATGCGGCTCTTTTTATGTCAAGATGCGGCTCTTCAACTCCATGCACAAATTATAATAATTATTTTAATTTATTTTTAAAACTCATAAAAAATATTAGTCTGCAATACTCGGTAATTAAAGATTTAGATCTAATAAAAATGTAAAGTTTCTAATTTCGAGCAGAGCTTACTAAACTACTTTAATATGTTTTGTGCGAAACATGTGTATGTTTTTATATAATAAATATTATTTCATATTTTAAGCTATTTATTTTAAATGTAATATATATATATATATATATATATATATATATATATATATATATATATATATATATATATATATATATACATATGTTACGGTCAAAGCCCGAAGTCGGCCAATGCTAGGATTGGCCGGCCAATCCGCGCATTGGCCAATATCGCCTCCCATAGGTCGGTCAAAGTCCGAAACGTTGCTTGATTTCGGCCTTTGGCCGGCCAATCCGCAGACTGGCCATGGTGGACCCGCCAAAGTCTTAATTAGAAGATCATCTGGCTAGGGACGACCGGCCAAAGTCCGAATTAAGTCTTTATTGGTTATTAATTAAAGTAAATGACAGAAACATTCAAATTTTTTATTGTACTATATTCTCAATCTATCGATATCATTTGTTACAACAAGTTGAACTTTTATGGCATTTAGAATTAGATAACAGCTTGTTATTTTTACACTTGCAGCGATTTGTTGTGCACTTAGTTGTGCAATTGCAGCGAGTGTAGCCTTGGCCCCCAGTCAATGATTGTGAAGATGCGATGGTTCGTAGTGATTTTTCCTCAGTGCCAACTGACGACAATAAGAGCAGTTTTTCGTGAAGAATTGAAAACTCACTTCTAGCATACAGTTGTTTTAGAACACCATGTTCCGTTCCTAATTTGTAGAAACCGCCCTCGACGCTCATGACAACTGCAATCACGCTTCGGAATCACCGTGACCTCTGTCAACATCTGGAACACGGATGCGTACATTGTCACCCACTTCACCATCTTTAAATTTTGTATTTGATGTTTTAAGCATCTTAGCACCTTGAGTTTGCAAGCCAGTATGAGCTGCTGATCTGTGTTCCACGATGTCTTGTTTGTTGTGACACAATCTGCAGGTAATGTTCCCTACGTATCCTTCGTCTGCTTCATTGGGTATTCCACAAATAGCATGGACATCGTTGCCAAAGGATCCAAAAGAATGAGCTGCACTACAATGTTTTTCACAAACTATATAGAATCTGTTGGCCACATTATTGTCACGCAACTGGTCTGGACGTTCCGCCACGGCAGTAGATGTGTTAGCTGAGGATGTCGTTGCATTTATGGCAACCTCCATTTCTTGTTCAATGTTCTCAAGATCTTCCTCAGTAACTATTTTATCGAGAGCCCATATATGGAAACTTACATGGATTTACATTTTTTTTCTTTTGACAGCCATCTGCTATGTCTGTCTCATGGTCTGACGGCCCTTTTGATCCATGTCGTCTTGCATATAGAATGCTATACAAACAAGAGCTAAACAATACGTTACTTTAAATGAAAACGCACCCAGAATAATGAAAATGCGATCACAACTTAGTCTAGATAGAACATTGGCCAGAACATCCCGGCCTCTGCGCGCATTGGCCGGCCAATGTACAAAATATGCTGTCAAGTTTAAGCGCTTCGGACTTTGGCCAGTACGTCACTGGCCGGCCAATGTACGAAATACGATCTTAGTGGTAAGTTCTTCGGGCTTTGGCCAAGAGAGCCGGCCAATGCGCGGATTGGCTGGCCAATCCGCGCTTTGGCCGCACTTCGGGCTTTGACCTTAACATATATATATATATATATATATATATATATATATATATATATATATATATATATACAGGCCTATATACCTAATCAAATATCATAAAATTGAAATAAAAGTGTTTGTGGCTCTTTAAAACTGTGAAATGTGGTAAATTGTAACTTTTGGCTCTTCCGTCCCAAAAGGTTGCCGACCCCTGACCCAAACGGATGGAATGTTACTGTGTTTGTTTTAAATAGGAAAAGTATTTTTTTTTATAACCAGCTGATCTGTATCTGATGTGCAGCCATCTGCTTTAAAATATGAGCGATAAGATTAATCTGAGGCTGTTCAATTCTGACATAAGTGAATGAGAAATAGAATGCCTTTTAACTCAGTTGAAAAGAACAGAGATAGGATTTAATTAAATTGCTGCTAACTGAAAGATCATTTTTTTTTAAATACATTACAGGGGAAGTTCCGGTAAAAAAAAAAACTTTTTAATACTCGTTAGAAAACAGTTATTTCTTTAAACTAATTTTTTATGAATTTTCAAAATGTATGTCCTTTCAAAAAACTTAACTTTGGGGAGTTTTGAACGGACACAACATTTAAAAACTCATAAAAAATTAGTTTAAAGATATGCATTTAAAATTCTTAGCTGAGTGCCTCAAAATATGGAAGAATATTATGAATTGATTGTTTATTGGGCTTAAAATGTAATATTTCATGAATGGTGGAAAACCTACGAAGGGGTTAATTTTTCAAGATGGCCACCGTTGTCATAGTTACCAAGATTTTTCCACCAATTTTTTTTAGTGGAAATGCATATCCGGATGTATCTTAATAAAGCTGTAAAGAAATAACTTTTTTTTTTTAACGAGTATTAAAAACGTTTTTTTTTTTACCGGAGCCTTCCTCCTTAAGTCAAGTTAATTGTGTAGATGGAGGGGGGGAGGGGAGTAGTTATCTATGGTCATTATGTGCCTGCCGGTAGTGTGATGCGAATATTGACCGGTATTTATCCTCGACAAAACGATTTAAAAGACTATGCTGCTTACTCGACTACACAATGTATCTATATCATGCCATATCGAATCATCGTAAAAAAATGCACGATATTCACAATTCAAAATATCTGAAATATAAATCACATCCAACACATGATATACCCAACTCACGACATGTCCAAATCCGGATATACCAAACTTACATTATACAAAACTCACGATTTAACAAACTCAGAATATTCCCAACACATGATATACCCACTAAATGCATACCCAATTGAAGATATAAAGAACTCACGACATACGGGGTTTTAAAATATATACTAGTGTGTTATGCTTGATTTTTACTGTATTGTTGAAAATGACATCTCTAATGAGTTTCTATTTTTTTTAATTGGGGGGGGGGGTCATCCATAAATGCCGTCACGCTTTTTGACGATTCCCCCCCCTCTCCTCCGTCACACGTCATTACAAAAAGCCAGACACCCCGTCCCCCTAAAATGACTTCACACCCAGAAGCATAGCGACCCTTCCCGGCGCCCGGGGACAAACTTTCGATTTGCACCCACCCCTCAAGATTTTGATTTGCACTTCCCCCCCTCTCAAGCTTTCAATTTATTTTTCTAACAAATTTTGGCGCCCCCTAAGGTCCCCGACATATGTCCCCCCGCCCCCTCCCCACGCTACGCCTCTGGTCACACCTCTGCCTACAACCCCCATCCCCCTCAAATTTGCAGTTGCATTCTTTTTAAACAACGATATTTTTTCTAAAATCGTGTCTGAACTCTGTAAAAATAGAGTATTTTAATCAATTCTTATTACAATTCATTAAAACAGTTTTCTAAAACGCGAAATAACGTCTAAAATTAGTTTTCTAACATTGCTTTTTTTATATTGCAAAAGTGTGACGTCGCCGCACCATCTGAACCCCCCCCCCCCCCCTCATCACACCGTAACCAAATTACGGACCACCCCCTTACGAGTGTGACGTCATTTATGGACGACCCCATGGGCTGACGTATCTATTTAAATTGGCTGCCTTAGCTAAAATAGTTGTTGTACTGAATGTATGGAACGCTATTGTTTTTTTTAATTGAGTTAATGACTTGTTTCTATTCATCGTTGTTTGTGTTGTGTAGGTTGTTATAATAAGTTTAGTCAAAGAGTTTTAGTGTGTTTGTAGCTGTCAGGTTTAGTGGGAAATCGTGCTTGTCCATCTTATTGAATGGTGTTATTATCTATCAGTAGGTGGTTGTGGGCGTTCAGGTAGACGCTTTTTATCCAAATTATTTTCTTTAAGAATTGTGTGAAGATATATGTGCGCTAGTCGGTGGAAAGTTTTCTCCTGGTCTAAGCTGAGTTTGCATGCTGGGGTGTTTTTATCGTGTGTACACTAAATGATATATCTAATTAGGTGATTGTGTATTTTCCTCCCTGTGATATTGCAATGCTGATCAACATGAACTAATTTGTGTAACTATGTCTCTAATTTGACAACCTAGGCCTTTGGTATAATTGTATATAAACGGTGTTTGAGAGAAATAGGTCTATAATTGTGGGTTAACTGAGTATCAGATAAACAAGTTTTGTTCACATTGAACAATGAATTAATGTTTTTGATACATTTAAAAAACAAACATTGTGTACTTATTTCATGTAGAGTTCAAAGAGATGTAAATAAAATAGTTTAAACTATAATTAGCCATGTGTACTTGTTGTTGGCTTAATGTTTTTTTTTTAACCAGCTAATCTCTATCAGATGTGCACTCATCTGCTTTAAAATATGAGCGATAGAGGGAGACAGTGCAAATCGAAAATTGAAAGTTTGTCGCTACGCCTCTGTGGGGTGACACCATTAAGTAGCGCTGCGGGTGACACCCGACCTCGCTACGCCACTGATTATAAATTGTGTTCGAAGTTAAACATATATATATAATATGACGAAATGCTTCTATTTTTGATAATTACATTATTTTAGTAATAACAAAAATACACCGGCATATTTTATTAATTGTTCTAAAAATAACTAAAATGTTTTGAAATAGATTAAAACAACATATTTATATCGCTAATTATAGTCGTTAATGGTTTATTTTGTTATTCATTAGAATAAGATGTAAGTTGTCTGTCCTATTGAAAGTGATTATATAAAGGGTAATACTTGTTAAACACTATTTACAATAAATCGATATTCTTCAAACACTGTCTCTTAAGTTAAAATACAATTTAAGTTTTTCAAAAATATAACAGTTTTATTCTGGCTAAAACAAGATGTGTGTTTGTCGTGTTCGGGGGAAGGGGGGGGGGAAGGGCCAATATACCGATATGTGTAATGTCGATATAGCTTACAGAAAAAATTAGCAAAATATCAAATTATATGTTTGTTGTGTTATTGTTATAGACATTTAAAGCAGGATAAGTCAGAGTGAGTTTTCAAGTTGTCATGTTTAGGACATATAACTCTTAAGATGTGTATGTGAAATTAAACTAGTTATAAAAGTTACTGGCGACTTAAATTATCTACACATTATTTGCAAATGTGAAGTTCGCATCTAAAGTCTTAGATCTGTGGGGATTGGCTATAGTTGGTGAGTTTATGGGTGGGGATGAGGGTAAAGGAGGGTGAGGGTATAGACTTACATGGTCCTTGTTAAAGTTGTAAATGGATGACCAGAACTTTACTGGCTATTTAAAATATAATGTCAGAGAGAGAAGGTATAGTAAATGTTGTAATAAGGCATGAAGAAGAATTGCATGTGTTTATTATTTTTTATACTGACTTCATAGCTTGTCTTTCAAATTGTATAACAACATTGCAAAGACAAACACATTTTAAATATTAAGCAAAGACACATATAAAATGGTTATCTTATTTGATATAAGAAAAACATTTATATAACATGTATTTTGACCTATAAAACAAGTTGTTTCATTTCATTAGTCTCCAATTCATGCAATGAACGTGTGCCAACTATGTCGGTCATTACTTCGCTTGCTAACTTTCGAAATAAGAATAAAATCGATAAATAAGTAGTAAAATACGCATGTGTATTAGTAAACCAAAATGCCATTTTTTTTCGACTAAAGTGAGCCTAATCATTTAGACGCATTTAAAATAAACTAAAAATGAAAATATGTAACTAGGTAAGAAATGTAACCGCTTTTCATGGGAGCGGGTCAGATGAAGCTTAATATAAAGTTTTGTGTTAGTTCAATAAGGCAGACATTATTTTGATACAATCTTCAATTAAGTTATTGAAGCTGTCATTTAACGCAGACACTGTAATGGTCGCGCATAAGCTTTAATCACTGCAAACTTAATAGTATTAATGTTTATCTATAGGTTGTTAAAAAAACAGTTGGATTTAGCATTGTTTTCTCTATAGTTAGCGCGTATTATATAATGGTGTCAGCCACGCCCTCTTGTAATAATTGTCAATTTGTACTTAAAAGGCAATTTAACTTTAAATAATCGTTATTAGAACTAGCAAAAAGCATTTTTGTTCTGCGCATTTTGCAATTCTTTGCGATTGTGTCACCCGGTTCGTTCCGCACCCCCCCCCCCACCCCGCCCTCGCTACGCCTCTGATCTGAGCTGAGTGGACTTAAGGACGTCTTACAGACTCGACTCTCTGGATCCGAACTTAAGACTTTCGGGTGAGCAATTGTGGTATATAAATGTCTAAATGTATACATTATATATAGCATGGTGTAACTGATTGAAATCTTTCTTAGGTGTGTCGAAAGCTATCATTTGGTTTTTATCCATCTTTTCTTCCTATATTGTCCAATTCTTTATACACATATTCAAGGCTTCAGACAAGACTTATGTCTTTTTATAAATACGTTTTGGTACTACTACTTGTGTGAGAATGTACTATTATGATTTAGTTAGGCCTACTTTACTTTTTATGCCAGAATATTACAATAATTCATTCGTATGTGCAACTATTTAAACACATGTATGATGAGATGTTGTAATCGAGTATATTATATGAGAAGCGGGATGTTATGTACATTTTTTTTAAAGTAGATCGTATATTTAAAAATGATACTGGGACGAACTGACCACTTACGCGAGACGAACAGCTGACCACTGAAGTCTTGTCAGTTGCAAGTTGGATGTAGATGTCGTTAGCGGTTTATCATTGGATCGTGTAGGGGAAATTCGGGTAGCGGAGTTAGACAGTAACGTGTAGAGACAGTCAAAGTAGAGAATAGGAGGGTACAGGAGTGTAAAATATTGATTGTGTGCAAATAAAGAAAAATTACAGCATGTTTTGAAATGTGCTTGTGCTTGATTTTACGCTTTATGAGAAGCTACATACAATTAAGAAAAGGCGATCCCGGTTAAGTAACGTCCGACACATCACTACAATGATATAACGTGTCACACATCAGTCTACATTTAAATAGCACTACATACATCACCTTACAGTTACGTATTATGTCACTCATAAAATACCATATAAATTAACTACATGTGTATTACCAGTCACAAGTTATATAATGTAGTGTACATATCGGCAATAATAATGCGTATATATATATATCAATGTCAGTGTCTTTACTACAGGTGAGTTGTTATGACAATCAAAAGTCATCTTCTTCAAGGCATAAAAGTTACGTCATCTATGAGACCCAACATTAGAAACAAGTTTCTTCTACAACACTCAACCAACCAAAGATTAGTTTTACATTTCTACTCACATACTAGAAATTATGTAAGCACTGTTACGATCAGTCAATTCATAGCTTGTAAACTTTCCCTATTACAATATATCTATATCAAATAAGTATCCAATAATGCACAACGACACCATTTATTTTTCTAATATGAAAAAAGTTTTCCTTGAAAAGCAGCTCTATAATGTGTCTGAACATTTGGTGTAGAGAGAAACAACAACATGTAATCTAATTAATGTTAAGACAACACAAGGCACATTGACAACAGTACGATACATGTAAACATTAGCCGTTTAATTTTTGGAAAGGTAACATTTACTCGATGAATAATCTACATCAATATAAACACTTTTTTTTAAACAGTCCCCCTAAAATATTATGTCACTGTCACATCTGTTGTCGTTATAGACCATACGAATGTTTAAAGTTAAATTAAATATGGCTAACATTTAAGCTAGCTTAACTGTTACAACTTTTATTATTGGTCGAATTATATGTATTCAATAATGATCAATATGTATTCAATATTAAATGTTTAATTGAACGTTTTAATCGCATCTTACAACTTCGTCTAGTGAGTTATGTGTTGCTGCCGAGGAAACAAGGGCGGTGACCTTACCTAGTGTAAAGCGTATATATTTTAGTTATTGCCTCCCTTAGACCAGTCTTTAAAGTTTAAACTGTCGCTACAAGGTTCCTAAGATCGTGTCCGTGTCTGTAGTACAGGTCTGTCACAGTCACCCATCGTCTCACGAGTTCGGCCTATCTGGTGATGTGAGTTGTCACGTCCGACTGACGTTGACTTTTATTTCTCCTTCACCACAGCGTTTCTTTCAAAGCTACACGAAAAGAAAATTGACTTTGTTGATTCTAGAGTAAATAAATCTAATGCCACAAAAACAATGCAGTTATCGATATTCAATAATAAAGATACCTAAATTACTACCTAATGTATTTATTTAATCTTAAAAGTGGTCTGCATGTAGAGTGTTTCTTTCAGACTTTTTAAGGGGTGGGCGGACACTGACCAAAGTATATTTTATACATAAATATTTTATCATTATAGGGGCGGTAGATGTTCTTAATGGGCTCCGAAGTCAACTACATTTTTTTTTCGTAAATATAAAGAAACATTTAACATGTATTGTCTAATAAAAAGGGACAATACACGAAGAGAGAGAGAGAATGTGGATGGATCATTAATTAAACGATATTCTCACTTGTTATTCATATATGTAGAAAAGAAAACTACAGCTTTTATTTTTAGTAATTACAGATATATTTTTAAGAAAATCTAAATGCATGTCTATACATTTGTATCATCATCATAATAATTTACACACAATTAAAATATTTTACAACACAAACACTATATGTCTGTTTCATTTTATTTTTTTTTTCAAATCATTTACCAAACATGTTATGACTATTAAATAGGTGATTACGCCCCTTGCAAACAATAACTTGTGTAACAATAACTGATGTTTCAAAATAAATTTTATTGAAATGCTAAATTTGGTTCCAATAGTAAAATATGTAACATCATGCACTTTAAAGCAATGTTGCCCTAATTTATTGTATCGGTTTCAAAATAATGTGTTAATCTGAAGTGACATTTGAGACACCATCTGCATCAATTGTGGTACCGTATATTTAGTGTTATTGAGTTCGTTATCATGTGGTAATCACGTGCTAATTAGGCTACGTTAACAATTAACATCACTTTAGTTACAGTGTTGTGTATCAGATAAATTGAAATATAGCTATAGTGTAACTGTCTTCAATGTTTAATTCTATATGTTCGAATTGTTAGCGTCCCAACAACATGTCTTTTGTTTTGTTTTCGGAGTGCAGCTGTCTTCATGGGTCAATAGTGAATAATCCATCAAACGTAATCGTATGTTCGCCCACATTTTAACTAATCAACTGGGGTTGTTGGAGTGAATAAGTCTGTTTATTTCAATCCCCCTCCCACCTTTAAAAAATCACACCCCCCACATAATGTCTTAACATGTATCTGCCGCCTTATCCAACAACATATCCCCACATAGTATGTCTTGTCTACCCACTATCTGCTATCTTTGCCGACCCCTCCCTGCACCTGCCAACAAAAACAATTTTCTTATTAATAAACTCAATATACTTACCGTCACAAAACCTTTGTATTAAAAAATGGATGTATATGTGTTCCCTGCCATATGAACGAAATAGAGGTGATTTTTTTTTTTACAATTGTAGCATGTTGGAACTTGTGATGATTTTTTAATCTTGATGCAAGACCTAGTGACAAATAGCCGCCATGTTTTGTTTTTTTGTTATCAATGGGAATCCCGTTCACAACAATTGATTTAGTTCTACAATCTTTATCTCTCCCTGGCTAATGAGCCTTGGATTTAAGTGAGAGAAAAAGAGAACGTAAAAGTTCTATTGTCGATATATTCCGGATCAGTCTGGGATTTCAGAATTAATTTTATATCAGATCTGCGGCCCAGGGAAGGCAGAGGGGGGGGGGGGTTATGTAGGTTGTTAAGATTTTCTATAATTTACAAAATCAAGAAATCTACATCAACAGTCGTATAGTGAAACGAAAAACTACTTGACCCAACTTCATCATTAGTCTTTTAAATGTGTAACACACATCGCGAATGTGTGTATATTTCAATGACATAAATATTTTAAATAGGAAACAAAGGTACATCTTCAGATTGTTATCATTTTTTAAATTAAAAATTATATGGTTAATGTTATTGTTTTGAAATAAAAAGACTCAGCTGCGTTTTATTTGAATTATTTCAATTTTTTTATACGTACTTGCTTTGTCAATTAAATATTTAGTTACTTCCCTAGCACGATTTCCAAACAAGATTAAAGGGTTGTTTTTTTTAATACAGTATAACATTTAGTTAGATTACTCAACAAGAATAACAGTAAAGTAGTCTTTACTTCAAACAATTAACTTACTTTAATCGCATTTTTGGTTATTGAATTCTACAATTTTTACTAACATAATTATTTAGACGAATTAAAAAAAACAACTAAATAGAAATTATGTAATCATGTATGACTTATAGTGGCTATATTGGGATCGGGTCAAATGATACTCAATATAAAGTTGTGTGTGAGTTCAATATGTCAGAGATTATGTTGCAACAGTCCTTAGTCAAGTTATTGAAGCTGTCATTTAAAGCAGACAGCACAATAGTCGGAGTAGTCGATTGACTGAATGTACCATTTCCTTTAATGCAATGTTGCTCTAATTTATTCTATCGGTTTAAAAATTGTCTACGTTATGTCCTTCTTTCGGCCACTATATTTAGTTTAAACAAACTTTGAAAAAAAAACACATATTTAAAATGAACTTTGAGACACCAACGGCAACAATTGTGGTACCAGATCTTTACTGTTATTGAGTTCGTCATTACGTGGTCATCACGTGGTCATTAGGCTACGTAAACAATTATTACAACTTTAATTACAATTCATCAAGCGGGACCTAGTGACAAATAGCCGCCGTGTTTGTTTTTTGTGTGTGTTGTTTTTTTTTTTTTATCAATGGGAATCCCGTTTACAACAATTCGAAGGTAACAAGAGGAATTGGCGTGGGTGTCCAGGGATCGGCAACCTTTTGAGAAGGAAGAGCCAAAAGTTACAATTTTTATAATTTCCCAGGTTTTAAAAAGCCACTAACATTTTTTTAAATTTCAATATTTATTGTTTTTTTTAGGATTACTAAATAAATGTTACTTGCTATTTAAAATAAACAGCTTTATATATGAAATAATATTTATTCAAATAAAAACATAACGCGTGTTTCGCCAGAATAATAAAATTAGTAATAAATAAAAAATAAATAAAGGACTCTCCCTATCCGCTTTTTAGAAGCAGCTAACTTGTTTTTTCTTTACGGACATCACCGGCTCAGGAGGTGTCTCCCATTAGCCAGGCAGGCCTCAGCACGGCTATCTCCAACTGTCTTGTGTATATGTTTCATTACCGTGTATCCGTCGCTTCTGTCCTTTGGTTCTCACCAGGTTTCTTATCTTCCACCCCACTGGACGCAGGGTAAAGTCGTACCCCACCGTCCAGTACCCGGCTCAACCGTAGGAAGCTAATAACTAAAAAACTACGTCACTCACGTCAAATTAATGATTACTGACGGATAGGGGAATGCATTCTGAATAAAATAGCACTCCCCATTCAACGATGTTCGAAAAAGTCGGCACTTGGAATTGTTGACACGTGTCTGTCCCCAGCACGGATGTGGGGCTGGGCCTGGTGCCTAAGCGGCTGTCCGTATACTTTCTACTGCACATGTTCTCATTGTTCTCTGATCATTGTTTCCTTCTTTTAAGATTGTGTTTCTTTATAGTTTAATTTTGTGAAAAGAGCTGAAGAGCCGCATCTTGTCAACGAAAGAGCAGCATGTTGCCGACTCTCGGTTATGTCAGGGTCGGCAACCTGCGGCTCGCGAGCCGCATGCGGCTCTTTAGGTGTCTAGATGCGGCTCTTCAGCTCGATGCACAAACATAAATTATTATTTTATTTTATTTTTAAAACTCATAAATGTATTCGTCTGCAACACTAGTAATGAACGATATAATAATAAATATAAACATTAAACACTCGCTATTCTATTAGAACATTTAGTTACTCGATATTTCAATGTAGAAATACTTTCTTGTTTCCTAAAACGTGAGTTATTTAAATGTAAACAATTCCTGTGTTTGGATCATATTTATCGGGGCACTGGTTTCCCACACTACCTGGCGCCAAATCGCACCCTGCAGTGACTCAATTTAGTTAGCGACTATAGCAATCCATTGTATCCATAGCCTATCGCGCTGTTTAAAATGAACGTATTGTTGCCCATCGTGTCTATAGTGTACAGACTTAAAAAAAAAACGAATGTAGGCGCTATAGTGCTCGCAGGTGAGCCCGGGGCTCTTCGGGTCGCGCAATGGACGAGGTGCCGGCGGTTGCGTCTGTTGCAGTTTTGCCGCTGAATATAGTAGTACCCCTTACGACTTGGCAATGCAGAACGCCCGATTAACGGATGCCAAGTACTAACATAGCCGCCCTGGAACTCTGGGTGCCAAAACGTGTATTGACAAAAAAATGCACTAATTCGGGCGCCGCCCATAAGAAATTTTAATTTTTTTTTCGCAGAAATTCCTCTCGGGAGTATTTTCATTTACTCCTCAAAGTTTCATAGCACTGGGATAAACTGTGTCGAACCGCATACAAATTTGTTTTTTACCGTATATACAAAAAAATCGCATCCCTACCCCCCCCCCCCCCTGGGGCGCCGCCCTTGCGAAATTAATTTTTTTTGCACAAATATATATATTTATATGTATATATATATATATATATAGGCCCTATATATATATATATATAATATTTATACTAAATCCTAATTAAAGATCATAATATTAATAATAATAATATAAAAATGTTGGCGGCTCTTTAAAAACTTGGAAATATGAAAATAGTCACTTTTGGCTCTTCTGTCTCAAAAGGTTGCCGACCCCTGGCATAAAGACATGGTTGGTTGAACAAGCGAATGAGAAAAACATTCTACAATCAATGTCCCTGCACTGTATTACTCTTCAGAAATCGTTGTGTGTTAAATTTATGGACATTAGCGGAGTACTGAATCGTGGGGTAAAGATGGTGAATTTAACAAGGTTACATGGGCTCAACCATCGATAGTTCAGAGACAGGTCGAAAGAAACAAACACAGAATCTCAAGATTGACCATATTACACTGCAGTTAGATGGCAAAGTTGTGAGAAAATTCTGAGCAGGGTATTTAAGTTAAGAAAGGAAATAGTTAACTGCCTGGTAAGTAAAGGCAAACAACAGCCATTAATGTCTGATGAAGAGTGGGTATAGAAATTGTGGTCTGCTAAAGACTTCAAGAGAAGGAAACATAGTTTCTGATCTATAAAACCAACGTAAGGCCTTCCAATCCAAACTTGTCATGTTTTGGTACAAGTACAGGCCAACAACTTGACGCACTTTCAGCAG
This sequence comes from Physella acuta, assembly GCF_028476545.2. NCBI lineage: Eukaryota > Metazoa > Mollusca > Gastropoda > Physidae > Physella > Physella acuta. The sequence continues at coordinate 766,977 of NW_026731930.1, read as the reverse complement.
TGCAATGTCTTCATGGCTCAAGCAACAGCTAAGTTCCCCACGTCATTTTCATGCGAGATTATCAAAGATCCCCAGCTGAAGTTATATTAGCGGTTTTCTGACTTGGAATCATAGACAGAATAAGTGAGACTATTTCAAAACACATCTGAAGAAAATGTGGCCAGTTTCCAAGATGAACTGCAACTGGAGGTCATTGAATTGCAAGAAAATGACCCTCTTAGTCTAGTTCAAAGAAAGGCGGGTGAGTTTTCATAATTTTTTTGCCCATGGAATACGTTCCTAATATTAAAACTTTCGCAACAAAATACCTTTCACATTTTGGAACAATATACCTGTGTTGACAAACATTTTCAAGAAAGTAATACGTGAAGAACAATTTGAGAGCAAACTTGGACCTCGAGTGTATATTGTCTGCCCCCGACTGCGTTTGTGGGGGGTAGGTGTAGCAGACACATATCTATTTGGCCTGGTTGACCGTAATGGGGGTACCTTATTAGCAGGGTCTGACATTTTAATCAGGTACTCCAGAACTGTGGCGACATGCATATTAGGTTAGACCGGATGGGCGGGACAAAGAAGTGAGGACGATGAGGGTTAGGAGACAGTCGAATCTAGCAGTCGGGGTTGAGACTTTGTAGTGAGAGGACGTGGACAAGTGTAGAGTAAGGGAACAGTGTAGTGACAATAGTGTAGGAAACATTGAACAATAGGTGTAGGCAACAAGTATATATTGTGTGAAGCCTATTATATTCAAGTATCGGATGTGTAATAATTAAATATTGTAAATCAAACTGATCTTCGAGTTGTCTTATTTAATGCACGGAATTGAGAAACTAATAGAATAATAAGAAGAGAAGGCAATTTCCCCCCACCACAAGGGAGGGGGGGGATACCTGGAATAAACTGGCCACCGAACTGATAGTTGTAAGTTTAAGTAAAAGTTGTAATACTCAACATCTATTTTTAAAAAAAAAAGATAATTTTGTGTTTAATGTATTGTCTTTGAAATGAATAGGGAAAAATACCACGTCGAAAATAATTCAGAAGACGAACATTGACTAAATGATATCTTCGCGTGTTTTTCAAATGAATTAAAAACAAAGTTGTTGTGTTTCTGTTTGAAATTACAGTAACACTTCAAATATAAAACAAACGCAAATCTGCCGTTTTGTTTTGCATACTGTTTGAAGCACGTTGATGTTGATTGTGTTATTTTCCACACATCAAATAGTATGTCTATTTTATTTATTTATTTTGTTTTTAATACCTTTACCAACATGGTCTATATAATTTGTAATTACTTCCCTTTCACAATTTCCAAACAAGTAAAAAAATATTGGTAAATACTTATCTGCACCCGATTTAAAAAAAAATGGCGACATTAAATTGAGTACTATGGGGTAGGGATACATTTCAAATGAACTAAAATAGAAGATAATATGCAACTTTGTAAGACACGAAGGCGTCTCTTTAGGAACGGGTCCAATGTAACTCAATTTAAAGTTGCTTGTGATGAAATGCTTAAGGCGACTTTATCTCAAGTCTTTAAAATATGTAACATCCATCGTGAAAGTGTTTCTATTTCAATGACATCTAAATTTTAAATAGAAATCAAAGGCAGTCTATAATAATTTTCAATTACTCATGTTTAATATAAATTGTTTTTGTTGATACTTATGAAAGTATATGTGTGTTTTATTCAATTTGTTTCCAATTTTTTTAATGTGCGTGCTTTGTTAATTAAATAGGTAATTACTTCCCATATTAAAACTTTCAGAAGAAAAAAATAATACTATATTATTATAACACTTACATTGCTCAACGTGATTAACAGTAAAGAAGACTTAACTTACTATAATCACTTCGGTGCTAGAAATTTTACTAACATTTAGACACATTTAAAATAAACTAAACAGAAAATATATTTGGGAGCGGGTCAGTTGTAGCTCAATATAAAGTTGTGTGTGAGTTCAATATGGCAGAGATTATGTTAATACAATCCTTAATCAGTTATTGAAACTGTCATTTAAAGCAGACAACACAATGGTGTAGTCAGATTAGACCGAGGATTATTAGGAGATAGGTGAGATAGTCAAAGTAGAGAATAGCAGGGTATACGAGTGTAGAAGATTGATTATGTGCAAATAAAGAAATATTATAGCATGTTTTCTAATGTACATTGATTGATTTTACACTTTATGCCAAGCTACACACGATTAAGAAAAGGCGATCCCGGTTAAGTAACGTCCGACATATCAGCGTACTATTATATAACGTGTCACACATTGGTCTACATTTACATATCAAGGCATACATGACCTTACACGTACGTATGATGCCATTCATGATTTACCAGATAGCTTAACTATATTTGTATTACCAGTCACACGTTATATATGTAGTGTACATATCCGCAATATTAATGTGTTTATATATCAATGTCAGCGTCCTTACAACAATTGAGTTAGTATAAAAATCAATTGTCATCTTTTTTCAAGGAACCATAGTCATCTATCAACCCAACATCACAAAGATAGACGTTTCCTCTTTTATTTTGAATTGTTTACAATTAAAAGTAATAAGCAAAGTAACTAAAGATCAATGTAGCACCGTCAGTTGAACTTATTCGCATGTCTATGAAAAATGTAAACACATTAAAACACATTTTCAGACTCTATAAATACAACAGCTTTAAACAAAACACCTACTATTCTGAACATTTTTTTATATCTTTCAAATTATTATTTCATAAATATTTAGTTTGATTTACATGTCAGGCGTAATAATTTGGTTCATATTCGTTTTATATGTTCTTTTACACTAGTAATTAACACTAGAATGGCTTTGTGTAAGCCCTGCTAGGGGGGGGGGGGGGGGGGGATACCTAATATCTACCCTTCTAGGCTTATCTAACTAACTACTGTCCGGTCAGTGCAAGCCCGGCTAAACCCAGACTGGTTAATAACCTAATCTTAGTCTAAATAATAAGCTACTAAAATAAAACAAAAACTTTTAACAATAATATAAAATTTATTTCACAAAATAATAAATATGGAACCAAAGTTATTATAAAAAAACTAGAATCTAGATCTAGACAAAATAAAACACTCAAGACATACAAAACAAACAGAACTCAACGAAACAAAACACCCAATTTCGGACCACCGTCACCATATAAAGGTGTCACAGAAACTCTTTAACACACAGGCCTCGACATTCCAGCAGAACGTCCCTCCCTGTCGACACCCCACATTCACGAACAAAGAACCCAATACTACGAACAAAGAAACCAAAGCTACGCACAAGAAAATAGTCCCTAATACAACAATAACTTACATTCAGGACATAAAGCAAAGTGGAGCAACAATTCAAAACAAAGTTTGCATAAATAATAACATTAAAATATAAACAAGACACAATAACCAGGCTACAAACCATTGTAAAATCGAAATCATATCAGCGCCATAATAGCGGACTACTTAACTAAAAACCACAACAATCCTCAAAGGAACATAAAAAGCGACATTCGCCTTCTTAGTTACAAATAATTATAATAACAGATAAACACACTCCAGCCGCTCACATACACGCCCCTTAAAGCTTGCGGTCACCGCAAGCTAACAAACCTGAAAAAAATCAGCCCACAGGGCACAATCATAAATGTTACAAAAAACAAAATTCTGCAAAAAAATCAGACGATGTGGCTGTAGCAGCCGGCGGAACCAACTTTGACCGGCCTTGGGGAGGGCGGTTGAGGCTTGGGAGGTACATATCTCCTAATCTGTGTGCTGGCCACCCGGCGGGTGCCAGAAGGGCCATCTTTCTTTTTAATGGTGTAACACCCGCCGGTGATCGGAGGTAATTCGACCACGACATAAACTGTCGGGCCGTCCAGGTCTGCCATTTTGCGTCTGCCTAGTGGGGGTTGTCTCAGAAGGACCAGGTCGCCTATGGCCAGTTCAGCTACAGGTACCTTTTTGACCTGTTTGTCCTTCTTGCTTGACTCTGTCTGGGGGCATGCCCCAGCACCACCACCTGGTGCCTTAAATAAGGATGGGTTAGGTGGAACCATTGCCTCTAGTTCCTCAGATTGGTCCACCTTTACACTGGTTATGCTGGCGCGTAGGCAGGATGTTGGGCCTGATACCACTGACGGATCTGGGTGAAAAGGTTGGTCTAATGGCTGTACCACCTTGTCGTCCTTCATTCTGGAGTCTCCTTCCGTCGCCTGAATGGTTGGTACACCCTTGGCAGGCACCAGAGTCCTTTCGCGGGGGCGGAGGACCTTGTCCCCTCGCCATACCTTCGGTGTCACTTGATTCCCTTTGGTCTCATATCTCTTTGCCATATGGCAATGACGGGCGAGGTGACCCCTCTGGTGACAGTTATAGCAGCCCTTTGATTGGACCTCCGTGCGCTTGCGAGGTGCTTGGCGCACATTGGAAAATTTGGGGTCCGGCGTAAAGTGCTTCAGCAGAGCAGCAAGCTGCTCGGTGAGCCTGTTGACTTTGTCCTCCAGCTTGGACCTGAACGAACATTTTTCAATGGGCCTGGCATTTATTGCTGCCACGTACGCAGGTTCAGCAAGAGGGTCCTCGTCTCCAGACCATCGAATGGCCGCATCACGTATGGCCAGGAAGGGGATCTTGGGGTCCCGGAAAATCAGCTCGTGCAGATGGCGTCTGACTGTGGCCTGGCTCAGGTTTTCCACAAACTGGTCTCGAAGAAACCCTGCATCAGTCTGTGGGACCTGCAGGGCACTCTGCCTTGCAACCAGGGTCTTGAAGGCCCTGTGCAGTCGGTGCGAGTAGGCCCTCACCGACTCGTGTTGGCCCTGTACAACCATCTGAAACTGGGCCATGAGCTGCGGTACTCTCCTCTTCTCGCCGTACACCTCTCTGAGGAGCCTGAGGGTGGCTTCTGGGTCGTGCTGCAGGTCATCACCCCTGCAGCTCAGCTCCTCTCTCACCGCTTCCCCCAGGTACTGCCAGAGGAGGTCCTTCCTCTCTTCTACTGAGAGGTTTCCCCTGGCCCTCCAGAGGGACTGGACCTCTTTGATGAACCGGTCCACCTCATAGCCATGGCTGTCCCCATGGAACCTCCGGATTAGGATCTCCCTGGGTGGAACGATGATGATGGTTGGTGCCACCTCCGCCATCTCGTCCGAATTGGGTGTTTTAAACAACAAACGGTTCCTACACTAAACAAAAACTAAACACAAATGGTTCCATAAAGGGCCTATCAAGAAACAAAAATTTATCTAAGCTACACTAGCCCTAGAAAAACAAAAATTTAACTAGACTAAAGCACTGACCCCACTCGTGCTACCAATTTGTAAGCCCTGCTAGGGGGGGATACCTTAAAATCTACTCTACTAGGCTTATCTATTACTACTGTCCGGTCAGTGCAAGCCCGGCTAAACCCAGGCTGGTTAATAACCTAACCTTAGTCTAAATTAAAAACAAAAAAAACTTTTAACAATTTAATAAAATTTATTTCATGGAACCAATCAAAGTCACAAAAAAAGAATATATAAAAACTACTGACACAAAACAGAACCAACGAAACAAACTTTTTACATCAAACAAAACATTACGTTTGACCATTTGCTGGTGTTGCGCCGACTTATGATGTCTAGGATGGTCCAGGCCCTGACACACAGAAACCTCCCTTCATCCATTCTCGACATCCAAAAGTCCACACCAAACAAAACACTACGTAAAACCACTACGTACAATACATTACGTAGAACACAATACGTACACAACAAACTTTTTACACCAAACAAAACAATTCATATATAACAAAACAATTCATATATAACAAAACACCCAGCCAAGTTGCCCAAGCAACCTCACTCCACGCGTGCGGTGCGCCACGCAGAAACCTGACCCAACCTACATCTCGCCGCGGGTCAAAAAAAGGAAGAAAATCACTCCGAGCGGTCAATTTATACTGACCGCTTCGAGCGGAAGGGGGACCCCGTGCTGTTCCCCATTGGACCACCATGCACTCCCAGATTCGCAACAAATAAAATAATACAAAATAATCCATTCACCCGCTCACATTTGTCTCCCTTATAATTGTGACGTCTTTAATGGGAAGTAATAGCAAAATAATTAAAAGAAAAATGTATGTCCAACATAAATTGTGTTTTGGAAGTTAGAACACACCATCATGTGACGAAGTAGTTGAGAGGTTGATACCGCGTCCCGGCCTTTAGTCAAACATCAAGTTGATATTCTTGTATGGTTTCTGTTTACAATTTACCCGATCATCCTACCAACTATTTAACATATCTACTTATAATTTAAGATTGTTAGAGTGAAGCCAACTTGAACTTCGCACTTATAATTTGCATTTGCGTAGCGCTTGTAACAGTATCCATGAAACTGTCTATACATAATGTTTACATGTGCTTTTTAAGGTTTTGGCTATAGCTTTAATGATTAAACCCTTTGTTGTTTCGATTACAATCGATGAGTAGACTGTAGAAATATGTCAAGTCTGTATTTGATCAATTCGATCGGAGAGCCCCGATTCTAGATTTAATAATACATAATTAGTAATTGATATTTGTATGACATATTTTAGTCCTTACGTATTTCATATTAATATGTGTTAATATTTGTTACTAACGGTATCTTGTATCTACTGAGTAAGACGTTAGGGTACTAGTCTCATTAAAAAAAATTGTTTCACAATATAGAGCTAGAAGACTGAACAAAGACTACATCACGCACAATACATTAGTATGCCAATTAGTAGTTGCAAACTATAATAGATATAATAAAGTATAAGTGCATTCATTGTATTATAATTGCAGATCATAGTAATAGTAAATCATAAATATATAATGTTTTGTTAGTTCACATTACAAAGACAAGAAAATAATTAAGCGACTAACATTTAAGTTTGTGTGTTAAAGTGTAATATGTTAACATATGTATGGCTGTGTTCAGGTGTAATATGTTTACATATATATAACCTACCTACCAATGATGTTGAAAGTTAAATAGAATACGTTATGTTGAGACATGCTCACCTTGACAGAGACAGTTGAATTAAATACTTTATATTGTAAACTAGTCACTCTGTTGAGTTTAACATTGGCGATTAAAGGTATGTTTAAAACTCTGGGGATAAGCAACTTCTGCCTTTGTTGAGGTTATGATTGATACGTGTTATCAGAGGCGTAGCGACCCTTCCCGGCGCCCGGGGCGAACTTTCAATTTGGCGCCCCCCCCCCGCTTATATATATATATATATATATATATATATATATATATATATATATATACATGTGTGTGTGTGTATAATTATGTGTGTGTGATAGTGTGTTTATATATAAGCTTGTGTGTGGGTAAGAGTGTATTTGTGTGTGTAAGCGTGTGTGTAAGCGTGTATGCTACAGTCCGGACAAGGTTTAATAATTACATTGTATGATTTTCATTCCTTAAAACTTTACGACAATTTAATTTCCATTAAGATGCGTTTAATTTTTTTTGCGAAAGATTAGTAATGTCAGTAAAAAAAAATAAGCTTGATCTGTGTTAGAGGGTAGTTTGTAGCTAACGCTAATATGTTTAGACCAGCCTTTTATGTTCTAGTTTTGGAACGATCTCTGTTGTGATATGGTACATAGTTGGATTCGAAGTTTGTTAGAGTAAGGACACACAAGTGACATACAAGAAGAAGTTATCAGAAATATTTATTGTTCACATTGGAATACGACATGGGTATTTCGTTGATTGGTTGATGGTATGACAAAACAAGCTAGAGAAAACAAACTGGAATCCAACGGATGTTAACAGCTCGTAGTCTTGGATTTCGCAGATTTGCCCTGCCTTCTCGCACACAGAGTTTCTTCCAGGCATCTCTTCGGGGGGGGGGGGGCTAAGCCCCCCGAAAATTTTTTACCGCCCCCCCCCTCGAACGAAATGAAATTTATATAATTTATATATAGAAAATATATACGTTTAACAGTGTCCGCCCCCCCCCCCCCCCCGAAGAAAGTCTACCGCCCCCCCCCCCCTCGAAAATTTCAAGTGCCCCCCCCGGAGAAAAAAGTCTGGAAGAAACACTGCTCGCACAACGTCAACAACAAATGCAGAACTAATTGTATTGATTGAAGAAGCAGTAACAATCAATTTAATGATAGCCCATGACGTTCTGATTATAATCAGCAGCAATAAAACGCGTTTTAACACTCTAAGAAAATGTAGAATTCAAATGCATTGTCAAAAAAATTCAATCAGGATCTATAACTAAATGTGGTCTCTTTTACTGTATGGCTTGGAGCTAGATTACAGACAGTGGAGAATGAAATAAGAGGATGGAAAAAAGTGGTGGTTAGTGGCTTAGGATTCAAGAATCCGTGATATTTAGTTCTCTTTAATATAGTTCAGTGATCCAGGTAAGATGTAATGCAATCAATCAAAAGTATCTGATCTCTCACGTTGAAGTTGAGAGAATCGTAAGAATCTTACAAAGAACTAGTCGCGTCTTTTTTTTAAACAAAACTGGCTATTGAAATTCTACATTACGCGTTAATACACTTGGTTTCTTTACTAAGTGTTAAGAGAGTTATCTACTCACCAATCCAGTACAAATACTTGCGATTTTTGTTAGCGAAAAAAGCGCCCCCCCCCCCCCCCACACACACTCATCACAACCATCTTGGACAAAGTTTGTAGAGCGGTTTTTAACGTAACTGACTTTTTTTAAAAAATGTTACACAATTATACAATGCACAGTACAATTCGTTTCTTTCTGAGAGCTAAAGGTTGTTTACTCAGAATCCTGTGTAATTTTGCTATTTTATTTAGCCTAAAAGCGCCCCCCTGCACCATCTTGATAAAAGTCACTAACGTATTTTACAGTTCAACAATCGCACAATACGTTTTAATACAATTGGTTTCTTTTAATAGCGGTAACGTTTATCGACTCAACAATCTAGTAAAAGCGCCCCCCCCCCCATCTAGGAAAAGCTTCAAAGCGGTTTTGCCGGTCACTGTTTCTTAAGAGTATATGTTTTACATTAAGAAATCAAGGTAGAAAACAGTTAAATCAGTATGTAAGGGCGTGTAGCCATTACATTTCTTAACTTAGACAGTTTATAATTCAAAACTGCAGCATAAAATCAGCTTTAAAAATTTTTTCCCACCCCTTTTGGCGCCCCCATAGGGTCGGCGCCCGGGGCGGCCGCCCCCCCCCCCCCCCCCCCGCCCCCCCCCCCTAGCTACGCCTCTGCGTGTTATGCTTGTTTTTTTTTTTTTTTACTGCATCCTGGGTAATGGGCATCTCTAAAGAGTTTATTTATTCTTTTAATTGTCGGATTTGGCGGTGGCGATGTAAATAATTTTGGTGACGACGCATTTATTTAAAATGGCTGCCCTCGTTAAAAAAAGTGTTGGTACTGAAATTATGTAACACTAACGTATTTTCAATTAAGTTATTGCTAGCTTGTTTCTATTCATCATTGTTTGTGTCGTGTATGTTTTTACAATACGTTTAGTCAAATAGTTTTAGTGTGTGTGTCGCTGTCAGGTTTAGTGGGAAATCGTGTTTTTCCATCTTTCAGAATTGTATTATTATCTATCAGTAGGTGGCTGTGAGCGTTCAAGTAGACGATTTTTATCCAAATTGATTTCTATGAGATTTGTGTGAAGATATTTGTGGGCTACTCGGTGGAAAGTTTTCTCTTGATCTAAGCTGAGTATGCCTGCTGGGCTGTTTTTATCGTGGGTATACTGAATGATATCTATGATTAGGTGATTGTGTATGTTACTTCCTTTGATATTGCATAGTTGGTCAACATAAATTAAAAGATTTATTTAAAAACCCGGCTGTTCAATGGTAGTTATGTTGTTTTTAGTAGATAATCTAAATCCAGATCTTAGCGTCTACGTCTAGTTTTTCCATAGATCTAGTCTATATCTAGAATCGAGATCTAGATCTATATCTAGAATCCAAATAGATAAAGTAAAAACTTTAAAAAATTAGGCCGAGAAAATCGTATTGTATACATTTCATAGCGTACGTAGAATCTAGCTCTAAATCATATTTGAATAAAATAGTTAATTTCTTTATTTTATTCTAAACTCGAAAGATGACGTCATCAGTTTCGTGCTCTTTTTTTTAGTGTACAAGAAATGACCTCTTAGAAACGGGAAATAGTAAGTTTTAAGTAAAATTGACTCCCTTTTAAATTAGAGAGTATTCAGTATATAGTGTGTAGAATTACCCGTGTGTTGAATTACCCCGGGTTACACAATTAAAACAAACAGGCCTACAGTGTGTGCATCAATATACACATACATTTTCGTATGTATTGATTATATGTTTATCGCAAGTAAGAACTAATAACTTGGTCATTTCAAAGCATGCCAGGAATCCATCGAGTTTAGGCGAACCAAACACAGACTACACAACATAGAAAACGTCCAACTATCTTCATTCACTTAGCTTCAGGCAATAATGTTATAGCATATGTACTATAAAATGGTGGTGCTCTTAAATGAATATATATTATTTTGATTTGGTATTTTAAACGAGCATTTCACACTTACTTCCCATGTTTGTTTTCTTTTAACAAAGGACAGAAGACAACTCAAAGACACAATAACCGACTACTAGATAAATAGGTAATTTATAAAGAAATTAATTTATATATTTTATTTATTATCTATTATCCATATAACAATACTACTTTAAAAAATTCAATTTAATTTGATAGGTGAATATATATTTTGATACATTTAAAAATCGAACAACAGGTACTTATTTTATGTAGATTTCTATGTAAGATAAATTAAATAATTTACGTTAATTGGATTTACAGGTAGCTGTTGGCTAAATTATTACTTTGTTTAACCATCTGAGTTTATCTTCAAAATGGAACATGTCAAAATACAGCCTTGAACAGCTGTTACACTTCTCTTCCCACTGCAATGTCACATGTCTTTTCATGACGTAGTTAGTATAACGCGGCTTGCGTTAAAAGGGGAATAATTTTCTTTCCAAAAAAATAAACCAGGAGTGATCTCCCCTAAACTTTCTCGAATATTCTTATATGAAACAACAGGCGATGGCAACTCGGGAAATAGGCACGACTTTTAATCCATTTTAAACACTTAACCTTTTATAAATAGAATAAAATCTTGTAAAACAAAGAATTGCACACCAAGTGAAAGCCAAATAAAGATGTTCATAATAGTGCGAATATTATTAGTATTTTATAAATTTTATGCGTTTTTTGAGAAATCGGAAATAGCGTAAATTAGTACTTCCGGTCAACGGACATTACTCAAAATTTGACAGAAGGTAGATAATTAGATATTTTACTTACATGTGAAATTTCATTTATCTATCTGAAATAGTACTCAAGTTATAGGCTTTTGAAAAATTCAAAGTAGAAAAAGTACCACTTTAGGTTATCGGAAATCGCTCAAAATTTGATACGGATCTACGATTTTGATGAAATACTTATATATTAAATTTCATCACCTAACTCTAACGGTACTCAAGTTATTGTGTTTACATACACACACAAAGACACACAGACACACAGACATAATTGCACAGTCCAGTTTGTCCGACTTGATAACGCATAAAACGCCAAAAGGTTTATATATTTGTATTTATAATTTTTGCCTGATTAAAATAAGTCCTATACTCCGGATGTGATGAAGGACTGAGGAGTAAAACAGTGAAAACTGTCACAATTTCATGCTATTTTTGTGCACGATTACAAGACTTTCTCTATACTTCGTATATACCAGAAAAGAAAAAAAAAAGATAACACCACCCTCAACACATTTGGTATCCAATTAGAATCTTCATGCATCTCTGTTTTTTTTTCGTTTCAACCTTTTATTAACATATTGTTAATATTTTCTATTGATTTCTCACGCTGTTTATATTGTAAACAAAACTGTAAAAACATTTAAGACTATTACTATTATGGTAAAAAAAATGTTTTTATTTCTTTATTTCTTATTATCTTCTTTTGAATTGTTGATCTTTTTTTTTTTAGTAATGTTCACCATTTTGTTCATGTAATGATAATTTTTATTAATGTTTGAACTATGTCAAATGCTAAGCACACACACATGTGTATATGATATTGATGTAAATATTTCTATTTGAAAATAAAGGCAACCTTTTGATAAAAAAAAATAATAATCAGCTAATCTGTATCGAATATTCACCAATCTGCTTTAAAATATTATAAGCGAAAAGATATATCTGAGGCTGATATAATTCTGACATAATGTAGTGGATCCAAAATATCAAGTGACTTCTATCGCAGTTGAAAAGAACAGAGATATGATTTAATAAAGTTAATGCTCACCGAAAAAACGTTTTTTTATACATAATAAGTCAAGCTACATGTATAGACGTGGCGGTGGGCGGTAGTTATATATGGTCATAAGGTGATAGTCTGTTGTGAATTTTGACCCGTGCTTAAACTTGACAATATGATTAAAAAGACTCAGCTGTTCACTCGACTACACATTGTATCTGTATCGTGCTATATCGAATCATCGTATTAAAAATGCACGATATTCACAATTCAAGATATATGAAATATATAATACAGCCAACAGGGGCAGTTGGATGACCCGAACTCTACTTGTTATTTCAAATATAATATTTCTATTTTTATAAATAATACTTTTTAAGAGGAAATAATAACATACAATACGGATGATGGTCAATAAATGTTTAAATTGACTTCATCGCTTGTCTTTTAAATGTTTAACAAAATAATTGACTGTTTACTTTCGCAATGATTAGCACGTTTGAAATATAATACAACGACACATCTACATTTTGTATGATGTTTGATTTCTAAAAAAAAATGTATGTTAAACAGCGTTTATTTTTAAATATAGAACAGTTTGTCTGTTTTATTTAAATTTTCTCGAATTTATTAAACGAATTCTACACTACCCCACCACCTGCCTCCCCCACCCCACCAACTTCACACAACCCCGCCCTGTGAAAGTAGCCGTTTACAGACGATACTTAAAAAACCAAGCAGAACTTATTATCTCCCCTTCCTTTCAAAGCATTTAAAACTAAATTATCTGCCCCTAACAGCCGTCACATTCAAAACGGCTCTACTATTGTAAACATTTGCGGTGAACCACAGCTCACCTGACAGGCGGGAGATGAGGGGGTGGCTAATTAGAATTATATATATAGATCGATGAACATGCTGTGCCAATTTTGTCGGGCATTACTTCCCTTGCAAACTTTCGAATCGAGAATTAAAGTTATTGCTAAATATAATAATACTTATCTGCATTGGAAAACATAATTTTTAGACTACCATGTAAATAAACATTTAGTCTCATTTAAAATGAACTAAAATATAAAATACGTAACTAGGTAACACATGTAAAATAAATCACCTCTAAATTGGGAGCTGGTCAGATGTAAATCAATATAAAGTTGCGTGTGGGCAAAATATGGCAAACATTATGTTATTACATATTATTTAAAAAAAAACAACACATTCAACTGCAATTTTGAGGGGGTGGTTGTAGGCTGAAATGTGACGTCATTTTAAGGGGGTGGTCTGGCTTATTGTGACGATATGTGACGGAAGGGAGGGGGGGGGGGGTAAATCGTCAAAAAAGCGTGACGTCATTTAGGGATGACCCATTATGGGTTCTGTACGGAGGACTTTTCTGTGGCCGTAGTTTTTCCTTAAGTTAGCCAGGTACCCATCTGAGCTGCATGGACCTAAGAACGTCTTATATATAGGGCTTAATGTTACTATGTACTAATAATTGTTGTTTCTCTTTGAATATTGGTGTCAGAATGTATATATATATATATATATATATATATATATATATATATATATATATATATATATATATATATATATATATATATATATATATATATATACAATTCTCTTCTTGGAGACCCTAGAAAACACCAAGCTGTAAGCGCGCCTAGCTGCCCCCTCTCTTCCTCTCTAGGCATATTGCTACCACCCCCACCCCCACCCGGCTGGTGAGATGTGGTTCACGCCAAATGTTTACAATCGTAGTGACGGCTATTAGGGGCATATCATTTAGTTTGAAACGTTTTTAAACTTAGGGGAGGTAACTAAGATACGTATGTCTAAATTGTATGTATTAAAAAGTGACGTAATTAAATATTAGAAGTACAGACAGAGACAGAAATCTTAGCAGTGGCCTTGAAATACCTATACAAAGAAATGTAAATCATAGAAAGAAAAGATAGAATAAACCAAATGATTGCTTTCCATACACCTAACATTTTCGTCAGTATTTAGACCTTTATATCCAACTCTCTCATCTTAAAGTTCAGGTCCCTGAGTTGAATCTGTAAGACGTTCATTAGTCCACTCAGTTCAGACGGGTACCTGAATAAGGTTAGAAAAAACGGGGGCCATTGGTAAGACCTCCGTGCAGAACCAATATCAAAAACTACATTTTAATCTTAGTTAAAAGGCCGAGAAATGAAATGGTGCATTCAGTCACTCGACTACTTAGACCAGGGGTCTCCAAACTACGGCCCGCGGGCCGGTTGCGGCCCGCGAGGTCCTCTCATCCGGCCTGCGGAGATCTTTTTGTCCGAGAAAAACGTTTGTTGGTGATGGCCGAGGAACTTGCTCAGAAAATCACGACATGCCTGGAAGAAACTGGCCTCCGAACTGAAATTTGATAGTTAATGCGGCCCTCGGACTGAAAAGTTTGGAGACCCCTGACTTAGACCATTGCGCTATCTGCTTTAAATTATAGTTTCAATAACTTGATGAATGATTGTATCAACATAATGTCTGCCATATCGAACTCAAAGACAGCTTTATATTTAGTTACATCTAACCCGCTTCTAACGTAACGCCTACGTATGTTACATGATTACATATTTTATAGTTTAGTTCTTTTTAAATGTGTGTATACGATTATTTGCATTGTAGAGTGCACACTTCTTTTCTTTTTTAGTTTAACAAGGCCGATAAGTATTTAACAATAATTGTTATCATTTTTCTAAAGTTTACAAGAGAAATAATTAGCTTTTTACTTCCCAAACCAAGTACATTTATTGAAACTGTAGCAATTTAAATAAAAACAGACATGATTTTAAAGATTAAAACAAATTCAATTTAATATAATTACTTTATGTTTAAAAAAAAAAAATAAAAAAAATGAAAAATAGATAAGTCTTTAATTTATTTTTAAAAAATGTAATTATTTTACAAAACCATTGCAGTAGCGATGTGTGTTACACATATGGAGCAAGTGCGATGAAGTCGGTTTAAACAATGGTTGCTAGCCTATTAGTTTTCCCGTGGTACACACAAGTATAAAACATAGCCATCTTAGC
The DNA here is from genome assembly GCF_028476545.2 of Physella acuta. Lineage (NCBI taxonomy): Eukaryota > Metazoa > Mollusca > Gastropoda > Physidae > Physella > Physella acuta. The sequence goes on along the minus strand of NW_026731930.1, from coordinate 751,602 downwards.
TGGATGTTAGCAATCTACGTACGAAGAATTAAAATAGAAGAAAAGTTAAAATAACAATTTCGGTTGCTTTCGATGCACCTAATATTAAAGTCAAGAACGATTATTGAAAAACATATCTATTTAGACATGTATGTTGGAAAAAAATTGTAGCCACAACTAACACATCGTACAGAACCCTTAACATATAGTACACTTTGATCTTTAGTCAAAATGTCAAGAAGAGAATCGGTGTAATCAGTCATTCGACTATTCTTACCACTGGTTTAAACGACTATTTCAACAACTTAATTAATTATTGTATCAACATAATGCCTGCGAAATTGAACACAAACAACTTTAAATTGAGTTACATTGGACCCGTTCCTAAAAGACGCCTTCGTGTCTTACAAAGTTGCATATCTTCTATTTTAGTTCATTTGAAATGTATCCCTACCCCATAGTACTCAATTTAATGTCGCCAATTTTTTTTAATCTGGTGCAGATAAGTATTTACCAATATTTTTTTTTACTTGTTTGGAAATTGTGAAAGGGAAGTAATTACAAATTATATAGACCATGTTGGTAAAGGTAATAAAAACAAAATAAATAAATAAAATAGACATACTATTTGATGTGTGGAAAATAACACAATCAACATCACCGTGATTCAAACAGTATGCAAAACAAAACGGCAGATTTGCGTTTGTTTTATATTTGAAGTGTTACTGTAATTTAAAACAGAAACACAACAACTTTGTTTTTAATTCATTTGAAAAACACGCGAAGATATCATTTAGTCAATGTTCGTCTTCTGAATTATATTCGAAGTGGTATTTTTCCCTATTCATTTCAAAGACAATACTTGTTTTAATTGCAAATAAAAGTATTAAAAAAAAAAATCAAAGACAATACATTAAACACAAAATTATCTTTGTCGTTGGTCTTCGATGGATTTAAGTGTTAGATAATTAAAGTCCTTATGGTCTACATTTATGAGTTAAAAAATTAATATTGAAAGTTTTGGGAAATAATTTTCATTTATCAAACTGAAAGTAATAATTTTCGGCATGTTTATTAAAAACAAGTTTTAAAAAAAACATCATCTTTTACAACAATTCAAATTAGGTCTTTATTTAGTCCTATAGCACTTACTTCCCTTTGATAAATTAGGAAAACACAATTACTTAACTTTATAAAACCACTAGGCATGCTGCCCAGCTTCGCTTAGGCTTTCGAAAACATTGAGAATTTGAATGCTTAATTGATTCGCCCGAGGGTCGGTCTACGACCTCAAGAGTTATGAAGAGGTTCCTCCGTGGACATTTTTTTTCGATTTATAGCTCATATAAGGTACCGGTCAGTCGAGGTCAGTTTTGACCCCCTCATCGTAGACTGAAATTTGATAGTTAATGCGGCCCTCGGACTGAAAAGTTTGGAGACCCCTGACTTAGACCATTGCGCTATCTGCTTTAAATTATAGTTTCAATAACTTGATGAATGATTGTATCAACATAATGCCTGCCATATCGAACTCAAAGACAGCTTTATATTTAGTTACATCTAACCCGCTTCTAACGTAACGCCTACGTATGTTACATGGTTACATATTTTATATTTTAGGTCTTTTTAAATGTGTGTATACGATTATTTGCATTGTAGAGTGCACAATTCTTTTGTTTTTTAGTTTAACAAGGCCGATAAGTATTTAACAATAATTGTTATCATTTTTCTAAAGTTTACAAGAGAAATAATTAGCTTTTTACTTTCCAAACCAAGTACATTTATTGAAACGGTAGCAATTTAAATAAAAACAGACATGATTTTAAAGATTAAAAAATTCAATTTAATATAATTACTTTATGTTTAAAAATAAAAAAAAAAAAATGAAAAATAGATAAGTCTTTAATTTATTTTTAAAAAATGTAATTATTTTACAAAACCATTGCAGTAGCGATGTGTGTTACACATATGGAGCAAGTGCGATGAAGTCGGTTTAAACAATGGTTGCTAGCCTACTAGTTTTCCCGTGGTACACACAAGTATAAAACATAGCCATCTTAGCTGGATGTTAGCAATCTACGTACGAAGAATTAAAATAGAAGAAAAGTTAGAATAACATTATCGGTTGCTTTCGATGCACCTAATATTAAAGTCAAGAACGATTATTGAAAAACATATCTATTTAGACATGTATGTTGGAAAAAAATTGTAGCCACAACTAACACATCGTACAGAACCCTTAACATATAGTACACTTTGATCTTTAGTCAAAATGTCAAGAAGAGAATCGGTGTAATCAGTCATTCGACTATTCTTACCACTGGTTTAAACGACTATTTCAACAACTTAATTAATTATTGTATCAACATAATGCCTGCGAAATTGAACACAAACAACTTTAAATTGAGTTACATTGGACCCGTTCCTAAAAGACGCCTTCGTGTCTTACAAAGTTGCATATCTTCTATTTTAGTTCATTTGAAATGTATCCCTACCCCATAGTACTCAATTTAATGTCGCCAATTTTTTTTAATCTGGTGCAGATAAGTATTTACCAATATTTTTTTTTACTTGTTTGGAAATTGTGAAAGGGAAGTAATTACAAATTATATAGACCATGTTGGTAAAGGTAATAAAAACAAAATAAATAAATAAAATAGACATACTATTTGATGTGTGGAAAATAACACAATCAACATCACCGTGATTCAAACAGTATGCAAAACAAAACGGCAGATTTGCGTTTGTTTTATATTTGAAGTGTTACTGTAATTTAAAACAGAAACACAACAACTTTGTTTTTAATTCATTTGAAAAACACGCGAAGATATCATTTAGTCAATGTTCGTCTTCTGAATTATATTCGAAGTGGTATTTTTCCCTATTCATTTCAAAGACAATACTTGTTTTAATTGCAAATAAAAGTATTAAAAAAAAAAAATCAAAGACAATACATTAAACACAAAATTATCTTTGTCGTTGGTCTTCGATGGATTTAAGTGTTAGATAATTAAAGTCCTTATGGTCTACATTTATGAGTTAAAAAATTAATATTGAAAGTTTTGGGAAATAATTTTCATTTATCAAACTGAAAGTAATAATTTTCGGCATGTTTATTAAAAACAAGTTTTAAAAAAACATCATCTTTTACAACAATTCAAATTAGGTCTTTATTTAGTCCTATAGCACTTACTTCCCTTTGATAAATTAGGAAAACACAATTACTTAACTTTATAAAACCACTAGGCATGCTGCCCAGCTTCGCTTAGGCTTTCGAAAACATTGAGAATTTGAATGCTTAATTGATTCGCCCGAGGGTCGGTCTACGACCTCAAGAGTTATGAAGAGGTTCCTCCGTGGACATTTTTTTTCGATTTATAGCTCATATAAGGTACCGGTCAGTCGAGGTCAGTTTTGACCCCCTCATCGTAGACTGAAATTTGATAGTTAATGCGGCCCTCGGACTGAAAAGTTTGGAGACCCCTGACTTAGACCATTGCGCTATCTGCTTTAAATTATAGTTTCAATAACTTGATGAATGATTGTATCAACATAATGCCTGCCATATCGAACTCAAAGACAGCTTTATATTTAGTTACATCTAACCCGCTTCTAACGTAACGCCTACGTATGTTACATGGTTACATATTTTATATTTTAGGTCTTTTTAAATGTGTGTATACGATTATTTGCATTGTAGAGTGCACAATTCTTTTGTTTTTTAGTTTAACAAGGCCGATAAGTATTTAACAATAATTGTTATCATTTTTCTAAAGTTTACAAGAGAAATAATTAGCTTTTTACTTTCCAAACCAAGTACATTTATTGAAACGGTAGCAATTTAAATAAAAACAGACATGATTTTAAAGATTAAAAAATTCAATTTAATATAATTACTTTATGTTTAAAAATTAAAAAAAAAAAATGAAAAATAGATAAGTCTTTAATTTATTTTTAAAAAATGTAATTATTTTATAAAACCATTGCAGTAGCGATGTGTGTTACACATATGGAGCAAGTGCGATGAAGTCGGTTTAAACAATGGTTGCTAGCCTATTAGTTTTCCCGTGGTACACACAAGTATAAAACATAGCCATCTTAGCTGGATGTTAGCAATCTACGTACGAAGAATTAAAATAGAAGAAAAGTTAGAATAACATTATCGGTTGCTTTCGATGCACCTAATATTAAAGTCAAGAACGATTATTGAAAAACATATCTATTTAGACATGTATGTTGGAAAAAAATTGTAGCCACAACTAACACATCGTACAGAACCCTTAACATATAGTACACTTTGATCTTTAGTCAAAATGTCAAGAAGAGAATCGGTGTAATCAGTCATTCGACTATTCTTACCACTGGTTTAAACGACTATTTCAACAACTTAATTAATTATTGTATCAACATAATGCCTGCGAAATTGAACACAAACAACTTTAAATTGAGTTACATTGGACCCGTTCCTAAAAGACGCCTTCGTGTCTTACAAAGTTGCATATTATCTTCTATTTTAGTTCATTTGAAATGTATCCCTACCCCATAGTACTCAATTTAATGTCGCCATTTTTTTTTTTAAATCGGGTGCAGATAAGTATTTACCAATATGTTTTTACTTGTTTGGAAATTGTGAAAGGGAAGTAATTACAAATTATATAGACCATGTTGGTAAAGGTATTAAAAACAAAATAAATAAATAAAATAGACATACTATTTGATGTGTGGAAAATAACACAATCAACATCAACGTGCTTCAAACAGTATGCAAAACAAAACGGCAGATTTGCGTTTGTTTTATATTTGAAGTGTTACTGTAATTTCACACAGAAACACAACAACTTTGTTTTTAATTCATTTGAAAAACACGCGAAGATATCATTTAGCCAATGTTCGTCTTCTGAATTATTTTCGACGTGGTATTTTTCCCTATTCATTTCAAAGACAATACATTAAACACAAAATTATCTTTTTTTTTTTAAATAGATGTTGAGTATTACAACTTTTACTTAAACTTACAACTATCAGTTCGGTGGCCAGTTTTTTCCAGGTATCCCCCCCCCTCCCTTGTGGTGGGGGGAAATTGCCTTCTCTTCTTATTATTCTATTAGTTTCTCAATTCCGTGCATTAAATAAGACAACTCGAAGATCAGTTTGATTTACAATATTTAATTATTACACATCCGATACTTGAATATAATAGGCTTCACACAATATATACTTGTTGCCTACACCTATTGTTCAATGTTTCCTACACTATTGTCACTACACTGTTCCCTTACTCTACACTTGTCCACGTCCTCTCACTACAAAGTCTCAACCCCGACTGCTAGATTCGACTGTCTCCTAACCCTCATCGTCCTTACTTCTTTGTCCCGCCCATCCGGTCTAACCTAATATGCATGTCGCCACCGTTCTGGAGTACCTGATTAAAATGTCAGACCCTGCTAATAAGGTACCCCCATTACGGTCAACCAGGCCAAATAGATACGTGTCTGCTACACCTACCCCCCACAAACGCAGTCGGGGGCAGACAATATACACTCGAGGTCCAAGTTTGCTCTCAAATTGTTCTTCACGTATTACATTCTTGAAAATGTTTGTCAACACAGGTATATTGTTCCAAAATGTGAAAGGTATTTTGTTGCGAAAGTTTTAATATTAGGAACGTATTCCATGGGCAAAAAAAATTATGAAAACTCACCCGCCTTTCTTTGAACTAGACTAAGAGGGTCATTTTCTTGCAATTCAATGACCTCCAGTTGCAGTTCATCTTGGAAACTGGCCACATTTTCTTCAGATGTGTTTTGAAATAGTCTCCCTTATTCTGTCTATGATTCCAAGTCAGAAAACCGCTAATATAACTTCAGCTGGGGATCTTTGATAATCTCGCATGAAAATGACGTGGGGAACTTAGCTGTTGCTTGAGCCACGAAGACATTGCACTGCTGAAAGTGCGTCAAGTTGTTGGCCTGTACTTGTACCAAAACATGACAAGTTTGGATTGGAAGGCCTTACGTTGGTTTTATAGATCAGAAACTATGTTTCCTTCTGTTGAAGTCTTTAGCAGACCACAATTTCTATACCCACTCTTCATCAGACATTAATGGCTGTTGTTTGCCTTTACTTACCAGGCAGTTAACTATTTCCTTTCTTAACTTAAATACCCTGCTCAGAATTTTCTCACAACTTTGCCATCTAACTGCAGTGTAATATGGTCAATCTTGAGATTCTGTGTTTGTTTCTTTCGACCTGTCTCTGAACTATCGATGGTTGAGCCCATGTAACCTTGTTAAATTCACCATCTTCACCCCACGATTCAGTACTCCGCTAATGTCCATAAATTTAACACACAACGATTTCTGAAGAGTAATACAGTGCAGGGACATTGATTGTAGAATGTTTTTCTCATTCGCTTGTTCAACCAACCATGTCTTTATGCCAATCATGTATTTTCCTCCATTGACAGTCAGTTAACAGGCTTGTCTAGTCCAATTTATAATCAGCACATATTTTTTAACGTCTTTTTTATTAAAATATATTGAAAGGCTAAGAAATGAATACGTTTGTGTTTTTGTTATTTTTGTTAATTTTTTTACCGTGTGTAATGTTGTTAGCAACCCTACAATAGCGTTGTTGTCAGCACGGGTCAAATATTTGCATCAAACAACACGCCGTATTCTTATGATCATAGATAACTGCCACACACCCCCACCACACCCATCTGTTTAATCAGCTTAAATTCTGTTTAAAAAAAAAAGTAATGGACACATGTAAAAATGAGATCCATTAGTTGTAAAATCAAGGCATACATTTTGTGGCCTGCAATTCTAGATGTAGATCTGAATCTAGATCTAGAAATTCTAGATTTAGATCTACGGCAAAACTAGACATAGACAGATGTAGACCCTACCTAGATCTAGAATCTATTCCAATAATACATTTCTATACTAAACTATTTCAGGCCTACATTACTTTATTGAAATCTTTATTTGTTTAGCTATGCACTTGGCTAATATATATATATATATATATATATATATATATATATATATATATACTAGCCGTCCCGGCCAGGCCCTGCTCTGGCTTCTGTGAAAAACCTTTCTGTTAAAGACCATTACCTGTGTGTTTAGTAATCATCATAAACCCGGCATTGCCCACCCAAACCACAACCAACCAAAAACAACAAAACGCAAACATAACGCTAACACAATTACAAATACAAACGAAAACAAAAACTTAACAACAAACACAACCACACCCACAAACACCAATACAAACACAAAGAAAAAAACAAACAAAAAAGCAAACGAAAACAAAAACCTAACAACAAACCCAACCACAAACACCAATACCAACAAAAAAAAATCAACGAAAAAAGCAAACGAAAACAAACCAAATCCAAACGCAAAACCAACCAAAAACACAAATACAAACCCAAACAAAAAAAAACACAAACAAAAACGAAAAAAGAAAGAACAAAAACGAACCAAATTAAAACGCAACCACTAACGCAAACCCACCTAAACACAAAGAAAACACTAACGCGAACATAAACGCCCGGGGCGGAATCACCTGTTTTAGCTTAATGAACGACTATAGTACCCCAACTTATTCACAGTCTTTTGCACTCACTTAAACGAACGCGCCTGTTTCAATTTAATAAACAATTTTAATACTCCAAGCTTATCCGTAAAATACCTACAACATTTGCACTTGATCAATCCCCGCTAATTATGTAATTATTTTTTTTCCCAACACCAAAACAAAGTAATTAAAAAGTAAATTATTTTCACGGAATGCAATGGTTTTTTATAAAGGGAAGTAATTGTGTTTTTCCTAATTTATCAAAGGGAAGTAAGTGCTATAGGACTAAATAAAGACATAATTAGAATTTTTGTAAAAGATGATATTTTTTTTAAAACTTGTGTTTAATGAACATGCCGACAATTATTACTATAATTTGAAAAATGAAAATTATTTCCCAACACTTTCAATGGTAATTTTTTAGCTCATAAATTTAGACAAATGCGCACGATAATTTTTCTAACACTTAAAATCGTACAATTCCAACGACATACAAATGCATTACATACAGAACTGAGCTTTATATATTAGATATATATATAAATATATATATATATATATAAAGCAAAGTTGTCGGGTGCCCTAACGGGTACATCCCAGAACACGGGGGCCGGTGGCGGTTGACCGAAAAGTCCACGATGAGGGGGTCAAAACTGACCTCGACTGACCGGCGCCTTATATGAGCTATATATCGAAAAAAAAATCCCATGTAGAAACAACAATTTCTCTAAAATTAGCGTTACTGTTTAAACGTAAGCACTACACATAACAGCCAATCACTAATTATTTAAGCATTCAAATTCTCAATGCTTTTGAAAACCTAAGCAAAGCTAGGCAGCATGCCTAGTATTACCAAGAAAAGGCTTTCAATGTAGAGAATGATATGTTCTTTGTAATGAAAAGGGAAAATACACATACAGATCAGGAATAAACCAATAATATTGATGAAAATTTATCTTCGCGTATCTTTTAATTGTTAAAAAAAATATGCTGATATTTACTATTGCAATAATATAAATATTTAAAATTTGCGACGATCGGACACCGACATCTTTTATAATCATTTTAAAATCATTTTAATGCGGTTGTGTGTAACATTAGGTAGACATTATAATGTTGGTCTTTCTCTAAACACAAACATTTGAGACACATAATACAACTGCTTTCCAAGAACATTTTACCTGCGGAAAAAATGTGTATTATAATATTTGATGTGCGTCTCCAATAATTCCAGAAAAAAACATTTTATTTTAATAGACTTTTTTTTCTAGCAAGAGAAAGTAGGCTACATGTAATAGCTAGGTTGGATAATAAAAATTCTGTATTCGATCTTTGTCCGACAACGAAGTAGAGAATCGTAGCACCATTGTTGAAAGCGACTTGATCTTTTGTTTTTGAAAAGAGTAAGCAAACTCGATAAAGTTTTCCTTAATTGGCAAATACAAAAATACTCCAAAAAAAAAAAAACACGCATTCTCCTAAACTTATAAGACTTTTTCTACAACTTGCTTTTTTTGTAAATATGCATTTACTCTACATGTCCTACTTTAAAAATTGTTTAATATTTTATTGTGTTACGTTGTGCAAGGGAATTAATTACTTATTTAAAATACCATCTTTTTAAAGAAATATAATATTTTAAATATTTAGTCAAATTAATACATGTTTGATATATTACATACCATTAATATTCAGTCAATTTAAACAAGATCTAAAACTGTAGATGTTTCATTGTTTTATGTTAAACTATTACTGTAATTGCAAACATAAAAACTGTAGCTCCCCCCCCCCTCTTCTATCCCCTCCCCTATCCAGATATGTCGTCATTTATAGACCATCCCTTATATATCTGGTACCCTGGTGTAAGCGAGAGATAAAAATAGAGTTCGTTCGTATATGCGTATACGCTTAACGACTGATACATCACAGGATTTTTCATGTCTTAATGTACCAAACCGGTACAGGACATAATACATTTAATATTTGTCTTAGTATGAGACATTCATTAAAATGCATTAATCACAAAACCACATTGTGTTTGAACAAATAATATTATCTATGTGAACACATTAAAAGTTCTACATTTAATATTGAAGCCTAACAATACACATGTAAAAGAAAGAAAAAAAATGATCGCCATGTACAGAGTGCTTGGTAATTGGGATAAAGTTATGTTAGGTCAACGACATTATTAATATAACATCTAATATAAAATTATAATGCATTTATTTTATAATTTTATAATTTATTTTATAATAAGAATGGAACATAAACCAAACGGTAAAACTTCACAGGATTTCTCGACACCAAACATTTATCCAACGAGATTTTCGATTGTCTTTCAAAAGTGTAAAACATAACGATATTGTATTTATGTTTATATTTACACAGATTGTTTAAACATTTTACAAATGCACCTGTACATAGTTTGATCATTATTGAAAAAATGAAATTACGGTTATAAGTATGTTTTCACGCATACATTTTTTAATTTGATTTTGTTTCCAATTATTTTACTAACATTATTGTGTCTATTAAAAACTAATTATTTCCCTTGCAAAATTTCTAAGCAAGAAAAATGTATCTGCAATGTTAAAATACAATAAAAATTATGGGAGACATTGTATTTAATCATATGAACACATTATAAATTAGCAAATATAAAATGTATCACATGTAGCTCAATATAAACTTGAGTGTGAGTTCAATATGGCAGGTATTATGTTAATACATTCCTTAATTAAGTTATGGGAACTGTCACTTAAAGCAAATAGTCGGAATAGTCACGTGATTGATTGCACCGATTCTCTTCTCGGCACTTTGACTCAAATCAAAGCGTACAGTCTGTTATGGGTTCTGTATGGAGGTATTAGATATGGCCGCAGTTTCTCATTACGCTAGTTGGACTCGACTACGGGAACCGAACTCGTGACTTTCGAGTGAGCAATTGTGCGATATACAGTAGTTACTGATTGTAATGTTATGTGTATTGGAAGACATCTGTCATTGTATCATTTATTTTCAATCTTTCATGCTAAACTTGTCGTACTTATATATTTTAAATCTCTAGCTAATATGTAAGGCTATTTTCTTTTGGTTTTTGAACTACTGCTTCAATATTACTTAATTTACTTGCTATAAAATGTGATAATCAAAATAATGTGCACAGGCAGATTATCAAGTGCAAAATATGTAAGGCTATTTTCTGTAGGTTTTTGAGCTACTACTTTAATATTTATATAAGTTTGTTTGCTACGAAAATGTAATAATCAAAATAATGTGCACAGGCAGATTATCAAGTGCAAACTAATTAAATAATGTGTGATTAGATATTGTGATAGAGTATACTCCGTGAGTGGTAACATATTATTATTTATTTCTCAACAGTGGGGAAGGTAAATACAAAAAATGTATTGCGTTATGCTTTATTTCCGCTTTTAAATCCCTTTGGCTGGTAATCTAAAGGAGAAATAAGATTAAAATGAATATGTTATCATAAAGGTTTTAAGACTGGACATGAAGGCCTTCTATGGCGATATGCAAGTTGCGATGATACATGAATTATGGTAAGATCTAAAATAGCTTTAAAGGAATTACAAATCAACAGAATAAAATCGGCCTATGTCTGTCACTCCGTAATATGATGTGTTTGTTGGCTTTAATATCTTGTTAATTATTTGTCCTGTAAGTATGGTGCTTATAGGTAGTAGTGTGGCTCTAGGCTAATTGTATCTAAGTTTTCATGCCTGAAAGTGTTAATGTGTGTTCTAATAACATGTAGTACTATACCTCTTTTTATTTATTTTGTATTCGAGTTTGGTTGTTGATATTTCTAACGGTTGTTTTAAAAATAAAATGTTTGTATTTGTTTCTTTTATAAAGTGATTTGGTATTGTGCTAACAGTGACTGTAACGATATAATGTGGTAGTATGTATATGTTAATTAGCGCTGTCCTAATGTTTGTGCTGTAATGTGTATACTTATCCAGCTTCTGGGTAATCTTGTCCGTCAGTCTCGTCCATGTGAAGCCGTACAGTTTGAGTTTGTCTGTCACTGTAATTGAGGTGTCGTATTTTGTCTTACCTATACGTTTCCTAGAATTGTGTATTACACTGCATTGATTTAGTCACCACTGCCTATCTGCGTCTGTAGTTAAATATTGGTGTCGTTAACTTATGCTATAATTTTCCTGGCCATTAATTTGGAATTGGCAATCCTTTAATACGGCCGTCCTGCCTAATACGTTCTAACATGGGCTCTATGCTATAAATGTGGAGTAGTGGGGAGTGGGATTGACTAGTTGAAGCTGTTGAGTAGTAGCGAGATGTCTTTCATTTAGAATAAACTTAGTTAATTATTGTTTCTGGTTGTTACACATTTAGTTAAAGGCAGGTTTTATTAACCTCGTTCTCATATCCGATTGTGACCTACTTAGGTCTTTGTTTTGCTTTATTTATATTTAATCTCCTGAGTTATATATTTGTCCTTGGGAGAATTGTCAGTTCACTGGTACGAATCGGTCAACTGCACTCTGTCACATCAGGTGACTGTATTATTAATCCCTGGCAGAACCGCAACCAATGGTCTTGCGACCGTGAGGATCCTTGACAGATCCTCAACCAATAGTCGTAAGACTTTTGAGTTATTTCCCCTATTATTGAATGCTATTTAATCTCGGGATTTTGAAGTTCAAAGGCAGCCAGATTGACCTTTGGACCAGGAGAGTTGTGCCAGTGGTTATGTACGCCATTTTGCAGTATTGTAATTATGTGAAATGTTGTTTCACCTTTGTATAAGGTATTATGTGACAAGTTGTAGTATTTCAACTATTGTGTTATGGTGTATTATTGCACCTTTTTTGATTACTTCGGTGATAGTTTGATCCTTTATTTGGATTTCTATTGTTGTGGAGGCAATAAGTCTCTTCGTGGTTTTTTGTGGTAATTATGATGCCATTCAGTTGTGTGTAGTAATGATTTGTTGGTGTATAATATACTAAGCCACAGCTGTGATATATTGTGATTTTCTCAAACTGTAAGTTGGAGTTTTTGAGTTTATTTATTGTTCTCTTAGAATCCGTACATTTTAAACTTACCTAGTGTCATTATCTTGTACATAAATTAAAAAGGTATTCATAGTTTAAGTCGTGTGAGTCTCTTCGATTTGTCGTGTTTTTACCCTAGACAACATTAACGAGCTCACGGCAAGTTGTTGGGATTCCATTACAACGATTTCTATCGGTACCATACCAAACGAACCTGGGGTGTCCGCTCCCTCCGCGGCTGTCGGAGGTCGGACATAACACGATTGTAGTAGCGAAAAAAATATTTGGCCGTTTATGAACTTGTCTTTAAAATGTGTACACTAAACAGTTAATGTATTGGTTTATATGTTGATGTTTTGAAGCACAACATTTAAATGCATTACAAATTGTAAACAAAATTGTAAAAATAAAATGTAAATTAATTTGAATTGGTTTGCAACTGCGTATTTTCTAGTTGACTATTTACATTAGTTTATTCATGTTTTGCCTAGAATTGGTCCAGTTTATTAAAAAACGACACATACACACTCAGTTTAAAAACATACCATTAATTTATTGTGTAAAAGGTCCTGTGATACACCGAAGTTAAAATCTGTTTCTTTGTTTTTACTTCACCTTTTTTATATTGTTATTACTACATGTTTGTCCAATCTTGTTTCATCTCTAATTGATTAATTAACGTGTTAATTTAATGGACATATCCATCTGTTTGAGTCTAAAAATATCTAGACTTACCATTTCTGTGTTATTGTAATTTTAGTAACTGGACCTACTTGACATACATCTCCCATACACTTTTTTATATACTAGAATCAACTGAACTAAATATCATAACAGGAAAACTGAACAATTCATTTGTACTTTAGTAATATATGAGTCCGTATTGTAGTTTTTGTTTTGATTAAAATAAATGTTCAGTTGACATATTTTGTCTACACAAATTGCCTGTTGACAAATTGTGTTCACATAGATATTCAGTTTACGGACTGTGTTCACATAGATGTTTCGTCCTTTTCTGTTTTTCATCGCGTCTTTATGTGATATATTTTGTAAATATACGATTGTAAAGTTCAGTTCATACCTGACGTTGAAGTAAAGTAGAGTTCGCTTGTTTCTGTGACATCGTCATACAAAAGGATAGAGTATTCAGAACTAACCACAACCGCCTTTACTTCCCCAAACGTGAATGAGGTACCCATAAAGGCTGAGTGGACTCGGGGTGTCTAACGTACTTTATTCCGAATTCAAAATATAGACGTGTGGGTTAATGGTCCTTTGCTCTAGCATTCAACCATACATTCAACCATCAGATGTAACCTGAGTAGGTCAGGGGTCGGCAGCCTGCGACTCGCGAGCAGCATGCGGCTCTTTTGATGAAAAGATGTGGCTCTCCAGCTCATTGCACAAATATTAATAGTTGTATTTTGTGTTTAAATTTTATCTGGACCGTGGGGTACAAGTTTACCCATGAGTTGTAGGGTGGAATATAAGCCTGGAGAGAATAAAATTACAGAAGCGACCGATACACGATATTCAAGCCAGTTAGTCAGAGTTTGCCGTACTTAGGCCTAACTGGCTAATTGAGGACCAAAAAAAAAAAGAAAAAAAGTAACATATTTTACTATATTTTTGCCTTGGTGTCACCCCCCTAAGTGGTGTCACCCGGTTTGGTCAGCACCCCCCGCCACTGGTTGTGTGTGTTGTAGTAGAAGACTTTTATCCAATTTATTTTCTATGAGAATTGTGTGAAGATACGTGTGCTGTGGAAAGTTTTCTCCTGGTGTAAGCTGAGTATGCATTCTGGGTGTTTTTATTGTGTGTACACTGAATGATATCTCTGATTAGGTGATTGTTATTGTGTATTTTACTCCCTGTGATATTGCATTGTTGGTCAAAACGTATGAACTTGTATGGAAATGGTTCTATTTCAGCAATCTAGGATTTTTGTATAATTGTATAGTCGGTGTTTAAACGATAAGTAGGTCTATAAATGTTTGTTAAATTAGGGTCAGTCTGGGATTTCCGAAGAAATGTTATAAAAGATGTGGTAAAGATTTAATGGCGCCTATAAAACAGAAACATTATTTTGAATAGAGTTATGTCGGTTGTGAAGTTTTTATATATTTCGCTAAATCAGGAAATTTATATAGCCACTTTGTCATGTGAGAGAAATATTGATCAATGAGACTTTATCACATGTCTTCTAATTGTGTAATACATATTGCGACTGTGTTTATTTTTCAATGGCATAAACATTTTAAATAGAAAGCAAAGACACATATTCAGTATTTATCATTTAAAAAAAAAATATATATTTTGAAGCGAGTATGATTTGACAAATAAAACATTATGCCTTTTTTTTAGAATTATTCCAACGCATTCATTGTATTTCATATTTCAATTACACAGGTAATTACTTCCCTTGAAAACTTTGAGAGCATGAATGAAAGTAAATGCTCATCTGCATTTGTGAACAAAAATAACATTGTCTGCATTAAACCATATATATATATATATATATATATATATATATATATATATATATATATATATATATATATATATATATATATATATATATATTGGATATATATACATTGGATACTCATTTCTGGCGTGATCGGGTTTTTGAAAAAAAAAATTCTCTTTTCTTTTTTCAATTTAAACAAATTTCAACATTTCATGTGTGAGTGTATTAGTCTGTTTTGAATTTTTTTTTTAGATTTAGAACTAGATCTAGTTTATTCAAATTGTTTGCCGTAATACTGTCTACCCTCTAATTTTTAGCTGATCAAAAGAACATAAACCCTGAGAGCTTTGTATGTGTAATGGTTTCACGTGTTAAGCTTATTTGTATTTTTTATTTATTTTTTTTATATTTATATTATTTGTTTCAAATATATTTCCTTTTTATGCTGTCATTATTTAGTATGTATTTTTTTAATAATAATTAAGTGAGTAATTGCTTTTTAATTTCTTTAGTACAAATACATTTAAGTGAGCTTAGGAGCACCCCTATTAAACTATTTAAATAAGGGAAATGGAAGTCATGGAATTGTTTTGAACGTTTGCCTATCTCAGGCATATGTTGTTTTTTTTTTGACGCAACAGCTACTGTATAACATCGCTACTGTAGTAGATCTGTTTGTTATTTACAAAAGCTTTTTTACCGTCAAGTCAAACTGCAAAGAACTTATTTTTTTAACTATAATTTCTATGGTCGGCTATGGGCCCCTAAATGGCGTGCCTCCCCCCCCCCCCCCCCCGCACTGCGAGGTCTGGCGGTACTTTAGTTCCGCCCCTGAATATATAAGAACACTGACACAGGTGTACGGAATAAATCATCCGTTACTGCAAGTGTTTAACGATGTTTGATTTGGTTACATAGGGTTATGTTTTATAGATTGTATGCCCTACATTACAATTGGTTACATAGCGTTATGTTTTATATTAATTAACTAGATTGTACATTACAATTGTGCAATGAATATAGTTTATGCAGTTAAAGCCTTCACAGCAAAAAAAAAAAAAACACAAACACTTTCACACACACAATTGCCCACGTACTTTCCCAAACATATATAAATAATTACTGCATGGATTTTTGAAATGCATGTTTTGAACTAAGCTATGCTGTGTGTGCTGTATTTGTATGTTATTATGTTTTCACGTGTAGACATAAATTTTAAAAGACGAAATACAAGTGAATTAAAAAAAAAGGTCAACAGTTTGTGTAACATTTTACACATACCATTACGTATTTATTGATTATATGTTTATTGCAAGTAACTAGTAACAATTTCGTCATTACAATGCATGCCAGGGACCCATCGAATTTAGGAGAACTAAACACAATCCACATAGTGTGGATAGGCAAACAATATGGAATCTGTTGAGACACTATGGTGTACCTGCTAAGTTAGTGGAAATAATCCAGCAACTTTACAATGGATTTTCATGCCAAGTTAGCCATGCTGGGAAACTGTCTAAAGAGTTCCAGGTCAACACAGGTGTGAGACAGGGATGTCTGCTGTCGCCCCTCCTCTTCTTGGTGGTTCTCGATTGGGTGACACGCACAACCTGTGCCAGTTCTGGAAAAGGTATTCAGTGGACACTCACGGGGAAACTAGAAGATGGAGGAAAGCTAGGCAGGAGCCTATAGGTGTGCAAATAAGAATGAGGAAGTGGCGCTGGGTGGGTCACACACTGCGAAAGGCTCACACAAATGTTACACGCCAAGCGCTTGAGTGGAACCCCCAGGGAAAGCGGAAGAGAGGGCGCCCAAGACAGACCTGGAGGCGGAGTCTTCTTGAAGAACTGAAGCCAACAGGGATGTCTTGGGAGATGTCAAAATTAATAGCCGAATAGGAAGAAATGGAAGGAAATGGTGGAGGCCCTATACTCCATAAGGAGCAAAGAGGACTAAGTCAAGTCAAGTCAAAACACAATCCACACGCATAGAAAACGTCCAACTATATTCCTTAACTTATCTGCAGGCAATACTGTTATATGTATTATTATAAGTTTTGGTGCTCTAAAATAAATTTATTTCATATTGATTTGGTATTTTAAACTAGCATTTTATAATTACTTCCCATATTTGTTTTTTATACAAAATACGGGAAACAACTCAAAGACATAAAAAACCAAATAATAGATTAATAAACCAATGAATACAAAAATAATACATGCATCCTATTAATTATCTATTGACATTAATTATTATTTTATATATTATTTAAAAGTACTTTGCTAATATCAAAAAGTAAATAAATGATTTTAATACATTTAAAAACGAAAACTTTTTACTTATTTCATGTAGATTTCAAAGACATACAAATTAAACAGTTTAAATCTTTCATTGTCAAATATCAAATGCTTGGCTATATTTAAATTATTTCACACTCTAGCTCACTACTATATAAGCCAGGGGTCGGCAACCTGCGGCTCGCGAGCCGCATGCGGCTCTTTTGATATCGAGATGCGGCTCTTCAGCTCTATGCACAAATATTAATAACGAGCCTACCCGCGGCGTATCATACGCCGCTATTTAGTTGTTTTTTCTACTTTTCAGTAATTCATAATTTGTGAATTCGACAGTACCAACGCTGACACTGAAAATATTTCTTTAAAACACTATAAGTAGCTCGTTAAGGACGATACACCCCCCCATTCCCCCCCTCCTCACCGCCCCTCCTTCCCCCCCCTTCCTTTAAAGTAAACTCCACTTAGTTACCCCCCCCCCCCTACGTTTAAAATCGTTTCAAACTAAATTATCTGCCCCTAATAGTCGTCACTAAACCCGGATCTGCTTGTAAACATTTAGCGTGAACCACAGCTCACCAGACCATGTGAGGGAGGGGGGTGGTAGGGAGCGCGCTTACGGCATGTTTTCTAGCGTCTTCCAGAAGAGAATTATATATATAGATTATTTTATTTTTGTTTTCAAAACTCATACAAATATTGTTCTGCGACACTCGGAAATGAACGATAAAATAATAAACAATAAACACTCGCTATTCTATATGATATTTAGTTACGCCCTATTTCAATGTATTTCTTATGAGCTTGTCTATCCGTAATTGAAAAATTCAACTTCATGGCGAAGATCACTAAGAAAATAAACGAGCTAAATGTAAAACTGCAAGAAAGGGAAAACCCAGATTTAAAAAATAAAATGCGTACATATTAATAATAAGTTTTCAAAGCAGTAATTTAGATTATTATTAAATGTCTAATTATAGTTAGTAGATCTTTATTGTTGAATTAACGATATTTATATAATTAGAAAACAAAAGCCTTGAGTTTCTTAAAAATTGATTTTAAAAATATTCAAATCATTTAGGTTAATAAATGTTCGGAATCGATGCCACAACTCTAGCTATATTATTTGATTTGTTTTTAATGATCTGTACCTGATGTGCATCAATCTTCTTTAAAATATTATGAGCAAAAAGATTAATTAAGTGCATGAGAAAAGCAATGTGTCTTCTAACTCAGTTGAAAAGAACATATATAAGATTTAATTAAGGTAATGCTAACCAAAAGATATTTTTTTTATTACGTAAGTCAATCTACTTGTATAGATGGGGGGGGGGGGGTTATTATCTATGGTCACTGCCTGTTGTGTGATACAAATATTTACCCGTCCTTAAACTCGAGAATACGATTAAAATGACTCAGCTGTTTACTCGACTACACAATGTTTCAATTTCATGCCACATCGAATCATCGTATACACAATGCATGATATTAACAATTTAAAATATATGAAACATATAACACGTCCAACACACGATATACCCAACTCATGACATGTCCAAATCCGGATTTTCACACTTACACTATACAAAACTCAAGATTTAACAAACTCAAAATATGTCCAACTCATGATATACCCACCAATGGTAGCCACTAGGACTGAAGCCCATATAATCCCTTCCAGCTCCCACAATGCCTCTCCTTGTTTATGTTATATGTTTTATATGTTTTCTAAGCTTTAAAATAATAATGCTTTATCGATCACTTAGATTCACTACTCGATACACCCTTAATACCAAACGAAGTATTCCGTTGATTTATTTTGTCGAAAGCCATATAGCTAACGTTATAATAATTGTATCTCGTCTGGTGTTTCCGACGCCAAAACAAACCCAGTTTCCCAAATATATAGAACATTACTTGAAGCTTAGTTGATTATGATAGTCGGGAGTGTGTGAGGGTGGGGGTAAATGTAGATCTACCGCCAGTAGTGAGGGTGGGGAAAAGCAGTACCACCAATTGTGAGGGGGGGGGGTAAATGGAGATCTACCGCCAATAGTGAGGGTGGGGAAAAGCAGTACCACCAATTGTGAGGGTGGGGAAAAGCAGTACCACCAATTGTGAGAGTGGGGAAAAGCAGTACCACCAATTGTGAGGGTGGGGAAAAGCAGTACCACCATTTGTGAGAGTGGGGAAAAGCAGTACCACCAATTGTGAGAGTGGGGAAAAGCAGTACCACCAATTGTGAGGGTGGGGAAAAGCAGTACCACCATTTGTGAGAGTGGGGTGGGGGATGAAGATGATGAGTGGATCCAACACACACTCCAAGTCAAAATAGAATGTTCTTTATTAAAATGTACACAATCAACTTCCTACATATCTAACTAACGTATAGTATACACTATACACTTACACCAGCTAACAACAACTCCTATCTAACTGTACCCTCTTATGTCCATCCTAACACTATCTACATCTAACTGTCTACCTAACTCTACATTTCTCTGACTGTTCTCCTACCCTACATACATCTAACTATCTATGTCTGCCGCTGATCTAACTAATGACCCACGCTTCAGTGGACAGTTGACCGTTCCACGTAACCGGTCAGCTCCTGTATTTTCATTGGCCTCTCTAACCAACTAAATATAGCCTATTTCTACCATTTACCATTAACGCGTCATCACATAGTGTTTTTTGCTGTTTTCAAGTGTTTTGGTTACGATATTTAAAGTAAAAAACACATATAGACACACTACCCCAGACAAGTCAATTTAATATACCAGTGAAATCATGTTTACATGACGTTTGAATTAGATGTACATCAGATGTACCCCATATATTGACACACCTCTTTCTATGCTGCTACGAAGTGTTCAGCAACACCATGATTTTAACGTAGCATCAACAACAAACTTGTTAAATCGCTTAATGTTTTCCTAAACTTAGACAAGTCAGCCTATTGGTTATGTCAGTGTATTTAGTGTAATGAATCTAAATTAACTAAGCATATATGCTCGAACGCTATCAATGCTCCGACAACAATCAAACTTAAATTAAACGATACTCTGTACATGTGTTGTTTTTTTTTAAGTTTAAACTATGTATAATTATCGTGATATTACTAATTAGGTAATTGTTTATCTTCTTCTCTGTGATATTACATCATGAATTAGCTTGTGTGGGAATGATTATATTTTGGCAATCTAGGATTTTGATATACTTGTATAGTCGGTGTTTAAACGATAAGTATGTCCTTAAATGTGGGTTAAATTAAGGTTAGTCTGGGATTTCCGAAGAAATGTTATAAAAGATGTGTTAAAGTTTTAATGACACCGTTCAAACAGGAAATTAGTTTGATGTTTCTATACGGTTCTATCGGTTGTGAAGTTTTTTCTATAATTCATAAAATCAGGAAATTCATACAATCACCTTTACGGTTTAACCAATAATGCATCAATCAGACTTTATCAGATGTCTTCTGAAAGTGTAACACATATCCTCACTGTATTTAAATTTTAAAGGCATAGCCATTTTAAATAGAAAGCAAAGACACATATTCAGTTTAAAATTAAAAAAATAAACTATGTTAAAGTTTGTACAATTTTGGAAACAAAAAATTATGTCTCTTTTATTTAAATTCTTTCCAATGCATTTAATGTACTTGATTTGTCAAATAAACACCAAATTATTTCCCTTGCAAACTTTAAAAATATGAATTACAATTATTGGTAAATACTTATTTGCATTTGTGAACAAAAATAACATGTACACTGCAGTAAGCCTAATCTAGTATACACATTTAAAATGAACTAAAATAGAAAATATCTAACCATGTAAAATATGCACCTGCTACTTTGGGAGCTGGTCGAATGTAGCTAAATATAAAGTTGTGTGTGAGTTCAATATGGAAGACCATATGTCGATACAATCCTCAATCAAGGTATAAAAAATGCCATTTGAAGCATTCATCATATCGGTCTGTGTAGTCGAGTGATTAATTGACCCATTTAAATTTTCGGCGTTTTGGCTAAGATCAAAGTGCACACAGGTTCTGTACAGATGTCTTATATAATACTAGGCATGCTGCCCAGCTTCGCTTAGGCTTTCGAAAACATTGAGAATTTGAATGCTTAATTAATTCGCCCGAGGGTCGGTCTACGACCTCAAGAGTTATGAAGAGGTTCCTCCGTGGACATTTTTTTTCGATTTATAGCTCATATAAGGTACCGGTCAGTCGAGGTCAGTTTTGACCCCCTCATCGTAGACTTTTCGGCCAACCGTGTTCTGTCGCCCCAAGGCAAGATCCTGCCAAATTTGAAGCGCCTGCGGCGCCGGGAAGTGCTCTATCGGACACCCGACAATCTAGATCTAGATCTAGAATCCTAATAGAATTTTTTTTTAAAGTTTAGCCCGAGCATAATAAAAAAAATACATTAACCAAGTTGACTTGGTGTGCCTCGTACCCGCACCACCTGTATGGTTTAATGTACACTAACATCTTCGCTATTTAGGCACCTTATAAAATACGGAGAATGAAACACGTATTTTAAAATCTTAACTTACGCGAATATGCCTATTCTTTCAAATTAATTTTTTTATCCCAAATTAGCCAGTTCCAAACAAAGATTTTGTATAAAATAAATAAGCCTTGAATTAGTTTAGTCCTAATATAGAAATTTATTTTTGGAATTGATTGTAGAGAAGTTAGAGTCTAAATCTAGATCTTAGCGTCTACGTCTAGATCTAGTTATTGCGTAGATTTAGATTTAGTCTAGATCTAGAATCTCTATATCTAGAATCCAAATACATAAAATTTTATGAGTTTAGGCCGGAAAAATTGTATTGTATACATTTCATAGTGTACGTAGATCTAAATCAAATTTGAATGAAATAGTTCATTCTAAACACGGCAGATGACGTCATTGGTTAATGTATAAGCAATAGTGACGTCACAGTTTTATGCTTTCTTTTTCACATTTATTAATGCTTTTCCGGTTGCATAAATAATACTGTTTCTCTACATTCGAATACGCCTTTAATTTTTATTTTTCTTCTTTAAATAAAATTGTGGTTATACATTTAAAACATCTATCATATTATTTTCAACAAAAGTCCGTATAAAGTTCTCCATATATCGCTGCCGTTTCTGACGTGATGTCCGGCGAAAATATTTTGCGGACAGACAGAGAGAGAGAGAGAGAGAGAGATGTGCGAACGTGGGGATTTATATATTAGGATAATATGTTATTCTATCGCATGTCCCTATCATGTCGAATTCTGTTTACACAGATTTCAAGTATGCATCTACGATTTATGGCTATTTCGTATACATTTTGTACTACTACTTTGATATTTACTTGTGTTATAATATACTTAAATTTTTATTTGTACAAAGTATAATATGTAACTAGTTAAAACCATTCATTTATTACATTTATGATTAGATTTTCTTATCGAGTTTAAACCATAATGGGAGAAATGTAATGTAATCCCATATTTTTTTTTGTTTAAAATAGGGGAAGTAAATAATAACTTTTTTGATTTAGTCGCTATATGCGCTTTTGTTTATCTTTGGAAATAGATGACTGTTCAATAAGGTCATATTAAAAAGGTGTCAAGCCTGGGGAAAAAAATGTTCTTTTTTGGCAAAATGCTTATTGGGATAGTTATTGAATTATGTTTAGATATAAAATAGTTTTTTTTTTTTCAACCCTCCCCCCATTGAATATCTGAACATAATTTTTTAGTCGGAGTGCGATAACAATAAGATGAACAGTGACACAATTTTGGACTCGTCAAGGACAAATATGTTCGTCTAGCAGGGGTATCCAAACTTTTTAGCCCGAGGGCGGCATTAACTATCACATTTCAGTTCGGGGGGTCAATTTGTTTCTAAGCATGTCGTGACTTTTTTCTGAGCAAAGTTCCTCAGCTATCACCAACATACGTTTTTTTTCCGTGGACAAAAAGATCTCAGCGGGCTGGATGAGAGGACCTCGTAGGCCACGTCCGGCCCGCGGGCAGCAGCTTGGCGACCCCTGGTCTAGAGGACGGGATATCCAAATATACGGCCGTGTACTAGATGCTAATTGGACCACGTACTGGTGTAGGTGTTTGGGGGATGGTGTGTGTGTGTGTTGTGGGGGGGCATGGTATTTGATACATATAACTTACAGGTAATATGATCATATAAATCATCGGTCGCTCGAGTTCCTAAGCGTAGTCTAAGTCAACTTATACAATAAGATGTGTGTAGCGTGAAACGTGTAACTTTATACATTCGGCAATGTACACTACAAACAAACACACAGACAATGTACACTGAAGAAGTGCTAAATAATAAAGTAAAACGTTTATAACATATATTAAACTTTAAGGACTTGATGAAAACTTTACAAAATATGATATTTAAATTAATGTTTTTTGCGAGTAGGATGTATATTGTTAGGAGATTATCGAAGCGTTTAGGGATCAATCGCGGATAAGCGAGTAGTAGCGGAGCTTGATATTTTTGTGAAGAAAGCATTTGAAATCAGACCGAATATTATTGGGAGTTGTGTATAGTAGAGTAAGAGAGAATCGAAGATTTATTTTATGCAAATAAAGCAACATTATAACATGTTTTGAAATGGACTTGTGTTTGATCTTACACACTGTGCCAGGCCATACACAAATAAAACAAATAGATCTACAGTGTGTGTATCACTTTACACATACCATTCCGTATGTATTAATTATATGTGTATCGCATGTAAAATTTAATAACTTGGTCATTACAATGCATGCCAGGAACCCATCTATTTCTGAACTAAACACAATCCGCACAGCATAGAAAACGTCCATCTACTTTCATTTACTAATCTTCAGGTAATAATATATCCAAATATATGCCCTACAAAAGTTCATATTTGTTAGTTGCTAATGATTGTCCTAATGATTTGTCATAGAAGATTTGGATGACCTCTTGTATGTGTTGGTTGTTGATGATTGTCCTAATGGTGTGTTCTCGAAGAATTGCGTGACCTCTTGTCTTGATGTCTTTTGTTTAACCCAAGTCAAGTCAATGAAATGAATGATTACAGAAGGAGATTACATGTCTATTGCGATCATTCTATTAGAGCGTTGAATAGAGCGAGGGATGTGTACGTGAGTGAGTGATAGTTGTCCTTCGTTACAAGAGCAATATTTACACATTTTAGAAACAACAATAAATGTATTTAGATGTTTGTTATTGAAAACAAAGTGTTTACATCCTTACCCATAACAACCGTCTACGGACAATTGATAGTCATGATACAGTTGGTAAAGGTTAAAACTCAGTTTCTCATTGTTACTGTATGAACCGTCCTTACACATTATTTATGAACCTGTCTCTAACGTCACATAATTAATAATCCCCCCCCTTCTATTTCTGGGGTTTATTTAATTGAACTTAATATATTTTTTTTGCATTTTGAAAATATGTGTAACGAAATCTTTTGCGGAACACGCTAATGTTTATTTATTTGCTTTTGCGTATTTTTTAGTTTACTATTTACAGTAGTTTATTCTTGTTTTGCCAGAATTGGTCCAGTTTATTCAAAAGCGACTCAGACACACTCAGTTTAGAATACGTTTCATTATTCTATTGTGTAACAGGACCTTTGATACACCGAAGTCGAAATCTTTTGTTTTTACTTTAACTTTTTTTTGTTATTACTATATATTTGTCGAATCTTGTTTCACCTCGAATTATTTAATTAGATTTAATGTATATGTTTTTGTAGCTTTCATCTCAAGATTTTGGGGTCTAAAAAAAGCTAGACTGACATGTTCTGTGTTATTGTAATTGTAGTAACTGGACCTACTAAACGTACAACTCCCATATACCTTTTTTTTTAATACTAGATCAACTGAACTAAACGTCATTACACGAAAACTGAACAATTCATTCGTACTTTAGTATGGGAGTTTTTTTAAAATTAAAACATATGTTCAGTTGACAGATTCTGTTCACATAGATGTTTAATTTGACGGGCTGAGGACACATAGATGCCCAGTCATTTTCTGTTTGACATCGCGCGTTTAAGTGGCATATTTTGTTAACATACGATAGTAAAGTTTATTTCATACCTGACGTTGAGTTCACTTGTTTCTGTGACATCGCCATACAAAATAATAGAGTGTTCAGCTCTAACCAAAACCGTCTTTTCTTTCCAAGACGTGAATGAGGTGCAAACAAAAGCTAAGGGCTCGGGGTGTTCTACGGACTTAAACCCGAATTCAAGTTAGAGACAGTTTGGTTAGCAGTCGTATGCTCTAACATCCATTCTTACCGTAAATAGTTACTTCATTGATCAGATGTAACCGCAGGTGTTGACTAGGTGAGCTTAATCCTTTGGGTTAGAATCTATTCCAGACAAACTCTTTTTTGTTTAATTAATATTCCTATTATTTTTTAAATTATATTATTAAGTAGATAAGCCTAGACATACAATCCATAATTAGCATAGTTTAACAAACTTATTCTAATGTTATTGAAAAGTGTAAACGAACATAATGAAGTTTTCCTTAATTGGAAAAAAAACAAAAAAACAAAAATCTAAAATCAAAATACACTTACTTAAACATTTCATATTTTCTTATAAATGCACGATATAATTGTTTAATTACTGTTTATTTATTTGTTTACTGTTTATTTAATTCAAATTGTTTACATGACTAGTTTATGAAGTGTATGATTAATGGTATCACCCCCCCCCAGAGGCGTAGCAACCCTTATATGCAAGTATGCAAGTATGGGGCGACACCATTAAGTGCCGCACCGGGTGACACCCGACCTCGCTACTGCCATTAATATAATATGTTCATTTAAGTTATGTTAACCTCGAGTTGTGACTACACGGACCATGAGGTAACATCATCAGTTCGTTAACATTGTTTACATTTTTCACTCCTACAAGTAGTAACGAATTTTTTATTCTTTTCAAAATATGTTCTATCCTACGTTATTATTGTTGTTCTATTTTTTATTTGTATTGCCTTATTTTATTCTTAGGCATAAAATCTAACACATTTATATTGTATTTGCTAATACACCTTACTATTTAAGTAATGTAATAAACACGTCTTTCTTAACATTTAAGTCTACAAGATGTGTCATAATATTTAGCAGCTTTTGTTGTTGGCTATGGTACATCGGCACCATCGTGAAGTTGATTTTAAAATTGAAGGTTTAGTCCTCTTTTTATTGCAAAAATAAAAACGTTTTTTTTCTCTACGTCGTCACCAAACCCTCCTCTTCTACCCCCTCCCCTCTCCATATATGTCGTCATGTTTAGACGATCCATTATATATCTGGTACTCTGTTGTAAGCGACAAATGCATATGGTTCAACACATTATGCGCTCTATTTTTAATAGTGAAGCCAAACATTACACATTACCAAGAAAAGGATGAGAATGTACATAATTCTTGGTAATTTGAAGAAAATGTTCTATTCTAAAATCAAATGGGAAATAAAAATGCATTTTTCTTTGAAATGAATAATGATTTATTTATTTTTTATTTATTATGTCTAATTTTATTCATCAAACATTTCAAAATTACTTACATCACATCAATTCTTTTACTCTTAAAAATACATTTAAACATCTGTTCCTTCGGTTACATCCTGTGTTCCTCATCAAAACATTCATGATTTGTAAAGTTATTGAAGCAATAGGGCTCATTAAAAATATAAAATGAGTTTTTGATATAGTTATTTCTGTCAAAATATTTCATACTCAAATACCAAATGAAAATCCAAACCTAGCACAACACTAATACACAATAAATATTGTTATAATTTATAATTTAATATAACATCAATGTCAGATATATTACAAATAAAATCATGTAGTAGTCAATAAGTCATCGTAAAATAACTGCAACTCAATGTGTTTTGCTTATGAACCAACTACTATTTATAATATGGAGTTAAGGTGGGGTTAAAAGCCCCATACCTAATTTTTACCATTTTAATTGAACATGTTGAGAAATCAATACATTTCAAGAGTACCCAAGTTATGAAAAGTATAGCTGCGCTGATGTGTGTATAAATCAAAATAATACTACTAAAGGATATGCGTTTTTTAAATAAATATCTGGCAATAGCAAAAACAATAAACAAGTAGGATATTTCCGAAAATGAACATCTTTGAAGAACTAGTGTTGCATGAAAATAGGAACAATTAATAAAATAAAAGCCTTTAAAATATATTTAAAAGCATATACAATTTTAAAATTGTAAAAAAAAAAAAAAATAATTATCTTTCTCCATTTAACACCATGCCATTTATTTAATGAAAACTATTTGAATTGTGTAAACCATTCATATGACCACTAAGTGGCTGTTTGACTATCTTAGTAATGTGATCACCTGAAACAGGTTTGAATGGTGAAGTTAGAAGAGCATGCTGAAGCTCTGATGGTATTAGTTTTGCTTATACTCTAATCCCATGTTATTAATGTGTGTTAAGCCCATACAAGCACGGAAAATATTGTCGATACAAGTCCTTTGTTTAAATAATGCATTTACAACAAGGGTACCTCTTGGAGCAAGGGCAGCTTTACATAGTATACTGAGTATGTACAATGCAGCATTAAATTTATGGAATTCAGTTTCATTTCATTAAATCTATGGAATTGAGTTTAAAGTGAATAATGAAAATAGTACGAAACTGTATGAAGTGTAAACGTACGTTGATTAAACGATATCTTCGCTTGTCTTTCAAATGAGTAAAAAACAATGCTGTTGCGTTTATGTTTGCAATAACAGTAATATTTCAAAAAAAAAAATCTAAAGCACATCTACGACTTTTACATCGTATTTGACACACTTTAGTTATGTTTTTCTGTCTAATTTCACAAATAGGTTTGATTTATTGTTCTTTTGTTTAAAATTGATTTATCAAAAAGGTTTATTCAATAGGTAATTACTTCCCTTATATAATAACCAAATAGGAAAAAGAAATATTGATTAATACTTTTCAGCATCGGAAAAATAAACAACATTTTTTTTTTAAAGGTGCGACATTGTATCGAATCCTATGGATACTTTTAACATTAACTAATAAAGAAATTATATTACCACGTGTGATACGTAGGCGTCACTAAAAGAGATGGTCAAATGTAGCATGATTTAAAGTTGTGCGTGTGTTCAATATACAGGCATTATGTTGATACAATCATTGATCAAGTTATTGAATATATATATATATATATATATATATATATATATATATATATATATATATATATATATATATATATATATATATATATATATATATATATATATATATATAGGGATAGTGGTCAGCCTTGTCTAACTGACTTTTTTATTTGTATAGTTTTAGTGACTGCATTGTTGATCAAAAGGTGGCTTTGAGCTTCTGTGTAAATTATGTTGTTTCATGTTTTAAAATAGCGTCCTAGATTGTATGCACCTATTGTTTTCATTAACTATGTGTGATCAAAGCCTTTTTGTTGGTCTATGCTAAGGATTTCCAGTTGCGTGTTCTTCTGTGTAGCGTAAAATACTATGTCTCTTATAAGATATGTGTGATTTTGTGTATGTTCCTGCCTGGTATACTGTATTGTTAGTCTCTGTGAATTATCCTGTCTATGAAAGGTTCTATTTTCCTTACTAGTGTTTTGGTCAAGATTCTGTAGTCACTGTTCAGTAGGGATATGGGCCTTTAGTTCTGGACTTTAATTCTATTTCAGGTGGGGAGATTAGAGTGATGTACGCTGTTAAAATCTGTTGCGCTGAAACCTCTGTCTTTTAGGGCCGCGTGTAATATCGGGGTAATATAGTTTTTAAAAGTTTGATAGAATTCATTAGTAAACCCATCCGGTCCTTGTGCTTTGTTTGGCTTTAGCTTGTCTATCGTTTTCCTGAGATCGTCCTCCTATAATGGGTTAGATAGTTTCTCTCTGTCTTCGTCTTTAAATTTCGTTGCGTATGTTAGATAGTTGTCTTGGGTGTCATTGTCGACGTCTTCTTTGTCGAAAAGTTGTTGATAGTAGTCAGTTAAATATGCCTGTATTTCGTCTGTGTCAGTCGTTTCATTTCCCTCCTCCTTCTTTAGTATCTTTGTTTGTTAGTTGTGGACGTGTATTTGTTCTAGTGTGCAGTTGTTGTGAGAGGGGTCTATTCTGCTCCTAATGCCTGCGCCCTTATATTTTTTTCTGTTTGCATAGCTTCCAGTTGTGTTTCTTGGGATTCTTTTTGTTCTATGAGCATATCTAAAAGTGTGTGTAATGTTTCTTTTTTTTTCATCTGTTCGCCCTACTTACATGTTTTGCAAAAGTTATTGTGTGTTTGGTGATTTCTGTTTTGAAATCTTCCCAGTGTTCTAGCATGTATTTGGGAGGGATTGATTGTGTATACATGTGGGCTATGTTTCTAATGTCTGATGTGTACTCTTCATTAGATAACATAGTGTTGTTTAGTTTCCAATGACCTAATCCTATTATGTGTGTATGTGTGTTTGATATTTGTGTCATAACTGCTTTGTGGTCTGTAAATCTGAGTGTTTGTGTTAGGGTGTGTGTTTCAACCTCACAACATGAACACAAGTCGATGAATCAACTGAAGAAAAACGCAAAAGTTATGCACAATGGGCGAGGGAAAAGATTGAGAACATAACTGGCAATATGTGTGATGTCTGTCATATTCGCGTGTATTACAAAATATAACGTTACTGCTTCCAAAAGCTTCATTCATTACTGATATTAATATTTTCCAACGTACCAGAACTACAAACACACGTTTGATTATCTTTGGGTAAAACATGTTGAAATAGCACATAACACAACCTAATTTCGATAACTTTTCCTTGAGGACCATAGGGACATATATGACCCATGCTGTATCTCACAAACTATTTAAGATATCAGAAAACCATTAACATTTTTTTAATCTACTTGTCATTTTAATACTAAATATATGCACAGATATTTGCAATTATGCCTCCATTCATTGTGGTTCTAAAAGGGCTAAGGGGTCGAAGTCCTAAACACGATAGGCAAGTATTTTCTTAAAAAAACGTAAATTATAATTGTATACTGTGTGGCACCATATACGTTACCTTTCATACAAAGAAAAAAAAAATGAAAATATGCTGTTAATAATAACTGAAGCTAGTAAGTGCTGCTGACAGAAACAATCAAACAACAGCATATGATGACGATGATGATGATGATAATGATGATGATGATGTCCCAGAGCGTGTAGGTAACTTTGATGAATGATCACATAATTATATGTAAATTATCGTTATAGTTGTGTGGCAGGTGCTAACCTCAAAGCTGGCATAATCTATTTTAGTTAGTTTAAAAAAAAAACTGGCTATGTAGATGTAAACCCACTTGTATATTACTTTAACGAAATAATTATTCAGGTTGACATTAGGTAAATATTGTTTATTTATAATATTGAGTAATAGTTTTTGCTTATGTCCCATTTAAAGATCAAGAACATTATAAGGGAGATAACCAAATATTTAATTTCATAGACATTTGAATAAAGCAAGTACACAGCAAAATACAAAACACAATGCATTTCTTTTTATAGAGAGGAGCATTTTAATCAACTCTTAATAGCTATTACAACGTGCACGTTTTCTACATATTTTTGGGTTAAAAATATGCGCGTTGGTAAAAATGCTTACACATTAGTGGTTAATATATACATTCTTTATAAATTAGCGAAACATCAATAATTCTACTTTTGATTGTCGTTACATAGTTTCCATTATTTTCCAGAACCAAAATAACAAATAAAAATAAATTAAATACATTGATTTAAGCCAGGGTCGGCAACCTGCGGCTCGCGAGCCGCATGCGGCTCTCTTGATGTCAAGATGCGGCTCGCCAGTTCCACAATAATTATTTTATTTTCATAACTTATAAAGATATTATACTTAAAAAAACAACTATAAACAAGATAAAAACACTAAGAATTGGTGGAGTAAAGCGTATACAGACTACAGACAGCTTCTTAGGCACAAGGTCCAGCCCCCATAACTGTGATGTGGTCAGCCCCGTGGCAGTGGTTCCATGCTTTCCACTACCGAAGTGCACATCTTTTTTTTTTTTTGAATATTTTCAATAGTATTTGTTATTTTATTCAAAATGCATTTTTGTGTGTGCCAGTGTGCATTAATTTGACTTAAGTGTCATAGTTAATTAGTTATTAGCTTCTCAATTGGGCAGGGATAGTAATATAGTTATACTTTATTCTGTTTTGTGCGAAACATGCGTATGCTTTAAAATGAATACATAGTATTTCATACTTAAACCAATTTATTTTAAATGTATATGCCTAATCCTAATCAAATACAATAATATTGTTAGTGGCTCTTTAAAAACTGGGAAATTTTGTAAATTTTAACTTTTGGCTCTTCTGCCTCTAAAGGTTGCCGACCTCTGATTTAAGCTAATACGAGGACGCTGTTTGAACTTAATACAATCTATATCAGAAGAGATACACGCCTAAAATAGTTGTAGAGAATGAACAAACAAGACAAGTACAGTGACTTATAAATCCATCGCAGCGTCTGATTGGATAATTATATCACGTGGCTCACCCAATCTGTAAAAACGATCTCACGGTCAGGGTAAGTACAGGAAGTGCTTATGTCGGTAAATAAAATAAACGTGTATTCGCCGGTCAAAATGAATTTTGTTTAGCTGCTATTTATTGACATACTTACTTTTGAGAAAAGCTGAAAGCTGACTTACTAATTGTAAATCTATATTATTTATCCCAGTTACATAACACATACATACTAAAGTAATGTCTATATATTCAACATATATAGATCTACTATCATCAGTGAGTAGATCAAATAGATCAAACAACTTCACAGACCATAAGAATAAACAAACAGGAGTAACACATGAAACACAGAAGACAGAAACACATCTGGTACATCTGGTACAAAACAAATCCAGCACGGGTCTAAACCGATACTTTTAAAGCGATTAAGGAATGTTCTAATCTGTTCACTTAAGTCGACAGCGCCACTTTTTCTTTCATTTTGTGCTAATCCGCTAAATTCACACAATTCTGCACAGGCTTAAAATTCCATAGCTCTACCATAAGTTGTGATTTCGATAATGTTTACATATACTGTTTTTATATATGTATGAGGTTTGACTTTCTTATTAAAAGCATGCTTTTAGTCAACGGCATATATGGCGCATAACACGTTGACACGTAATAGAATAAAGAAAGAAGAAGAAGAAGTAGAACATTAGCAACAAAGTTTAATGAAAGTACAGCATGAAAAATGTTTCCGTTGATCAGCATTTTACGGCTTTTCTATTCACACAAAACATCCTCTCTGTGTCCAATGTTTTTATCGACCTGGTGAAATAACATTTTATTTTAGTTAAAATACTATTTACTGAAGGCTTATTTACAAACATATTTTGCCCCATCTTTAACATTTATTTAACTCTTATATTTTTACTGTTCTGTATGTTGGCCTCAGTGGCGTAGCCAGGATCGTCTCATGGGGGGGTTCCAATTTTTTCCAGCATTATATATATATATATATATATATATATATATATGTGTGTGTGTGTCTGTATATATATATATATATATATATATATATATATATATATATATATATATATATATATATATATATATATATATATATATAAATTCAGAAGACGCAGTAACAATACTAGAACACAGCAAACAGATAAAAGTACTTATAACATTACTTACCTACAATCGTAGTTCAAGTCTGCTTGGACTCTTGGCTAATTCATCAAGAATCTCATCCGCTAAAATTTCAATTTGTCGGTGAATATTTAATAATGCCAATCCATTTAGTCTATCCTCGCAAGTAGTATTTCGCAAGTAGGTTTTTAGCCGTCTGAGAGTGGAAAAAGAGCGTTCGCTAACGGCATTTGTTACAGGCAATGTTACAAATATTTGCAGTAGTTTGTGTACAGTTGGAAATATTTTTACGTCACACATTAAGTATCTTGCATTTTTTGAAGAAATGTCTAGATGATGTTTATGTGTTTCGTCTCCACCCATGGCTTTGTATCTCAAAAGAGCTCGAAAATTTTCATCATTTTCGTCAGGATCCTCCAACTGAAAATTTCCGAAATCCCTATCCCCCTAAGTGCAAGACCTTGTCGGCCGCAAAAAAATATAGTTTCTATTATGGGCGCTAACCTTAAACGATTTTCTAGAATTTGTTGACTTAATGATGAGTTCAAGGCGATGTTAATAGGTTATATTTTTTTTCTCCATAACCGATTTACGATTTTGGGAAAGTAAAATTGCTCTTTTATGATATTCACATTGCTGGTGCTCATTAAACTTGTCTGTTGTCTTTTTCCAGTTTAAAAATGGAATGTTTTATAACTTACCTAAAGGCTGACTACCTACACCACCATAATTCAAACTAAACAAAACACAATATTTGCAAAATGCGCCATCAAGTAATTTGGAATAAGTCAACCAGTTCCACCTAAGTAGCCACGAATATTGAAACTTTAAATTTCTTTGTCCGTTTGCTGGAAATTTAAAAAGTTCATCAGGACGCCAGATGTTTTCTAATAAATACAACCGTGTATCGTCTGTTATAACTCCTTTGATAAAATTGCCGATATCATTTGCATAAGAAACAATCAAAGGTGCTGAATTTATGGAAATTTCTTGATGTAATGTAGTTTGAGAAGCAATAGTACCATCTTCATTTTTATCATTTTCAGTTTTATTTTTCTTTGTAAAGAAATCAGTTAATAAAGTAGTTTTAATTTCCTTTTTCCATCCGACATCATTCAAATGAATTTAAATTGCTTTAACTATCAAAAAGATACATATTAAAACACGACTATGCGAATAAAAAAAATAAATATTTATTGGTCTTTCTTTTCTGACTGTCTAAAAATGACTACTGTAGGTTCCTGGCTCTACATCTATATTTAACCACCTAAGCAGTTTTCTATCTAGCAACTCTAAGTTTTGCGTCAACAATTGTGGGTCAAGCCCACGCTTTCCTGCCAGATGTGCATCCGGTAGTAATTGAGACGTACCCATATTCAAACCCACCCTCACCCCCCTGTCACACCCTTTAACTGATAACCTTGTGTCCTCTGCCATCTTTATCATTTTCAGTTTACTTATCTTTTTTAAAAATTAAATAGTTTTCAGTTTCCCTGTTTCATCCGCCATTAGTGAAATGAATTTCAAATGTTTTGAAGTAGTAAAAACATACACATTATAGAACCTCAATGCGAATAATAATCAATTCCTTTGTTGTTTTTTTTTTTTAATTTCTAGACGCTTTCCGGTTGCACATCAAGCATATTAGACAACAAAGGCCTACCCACCGTAGCCCACCCCTCCCCATTCGACACTCCTTAACTGATCTAACCTTGGCCAACTTTCCCTTGGCCTTCTGCGTTCCATATTATTATACATTACTTTAGCACGATAATAAAAATCGTAACTAAATTCTACAGGCAATTCTCATCACAATGATATACATTGTTGTTCTAGAGGCTGCCAGGCTTAAGTGTTTAGTGTTTAAGCCATAAATAATATGGACACAAGTCAATAGCTGTAGCTTAACGTAAAAAGGTAGTCATATTGGGGTACATGGGGGGGGGGGGGTTATAACCCCCCTAACCCCCCCCCCCCCCCCCCTGCCTACGCCAATGGTTGTATGTTTATACATACAAGTAAGGTCTTTCAACATAATGGTTTTTTTTTGTTTGCATTTTTTACATCGCCAGCGGATCCGGTAATGGAAAATAACGATTGATCGATATGTAATATCTACGGTTTATATAGTAGAATATCATGCGTTTGCTATTCATTAGAATACGAGTTAAGTTGTCTACCCTATCAAAATTGATAATATAAAGGTAAATAATTGTTAAAATAAGTATTAAAAAACTGTTTCATTGATTTATTTTTTTTTAAATTTACCTAATATGTGTTAGGAATGGATTAAAACAACATATGTATATCGCTCTTTTAATATTTTTAATGAACTGTTTTGCTATTCATTAGAATATGAGTTAAATTGTCTGCCCTGTATAAAGTGATAATATAATTGTTAATCACTAAATACAATAAATTGATGATATAATTGTTAATCACTAATTACAATAAAGTGATACTATAATTGCTAATCACTATTTACAATAAATCAATATTCTTCAAACACTGTCTCTAAAGTTGAAATAACATTTAAGCTTAACAAAAATATAACAATTTTATTATGGCTTAAACTCGATGTGTGTATGTGTGTGTGTACATGTGTGTATGTGTAAATCAGACTGACTTTTCAAGTTGTCATGTTTAGGACATGTAACCTTTAAAATCTGAATGTGAAATTAAACTCGTTATAAAAGTTACTGGCAATTTACATTAACCACACATTATTTGCAAATGTGGAGTCCGCATCTAAAGCATGAGTGGTGTACATAATTAATTACAGATTAAGTAATTAAGTAATAGTGTGAACATTGAAATGTGGCGTCGTTTACGGCGAATATCTGATTCAACTTGTTAAAATAAACAGAAAAAACAGATCAGGAACAAGAAAAAGCCTTACGACTCTATAACATAATTATTATTATCACATTAATGCACCGTTCATGTACCGGACACTTGCATTATTTTAATAGAAAAAAAAATAATGTATCCCTTTATAAATGAGATTGTAGTGTACACAGTACATATTAAGTAGATGAAAGTTTTTGATAGTTTTATACAAGTCTTAGATGTGTGGGGATTGGCTATAATTGGTGAGTTTATGGGTGGGGATGAGGGTAAAGGAGGGTGTGGGTATAGACTTACATGGTCCTTGTTAAAGTTGTAAATGGATGACCAGAACTTTACTGGCTATTTAAAATATAATGTCAGAGAGAGAAGGTGTGGTATAATATGTAATAATAACAAGAGGATGTGTATCGGAAGGTGAGTATTGTTAAAACTGACTCCATCGCTTGTCTTTTAAATGTGTAAAACAGAAAGCGAATGTTAAATGGCAATGGCAAATATATTTTTAATATAACGCAAAACACGAATACAATAGTTATCGTATTTGATATAAGAAAAAATATTTTTGTAGCGTGTATTTAGACCTATAAATCAGATTGTTTCATTTCCTTCGTCTCTAATGCATTAAATAAACATGTATCAACTATGTAGGTAATTACTTCCCTTGCAAACTGTTTGAATTAGAATTACAGTCATTGTTAAATATTTAAAAATGTGTGTATTGGTAAACCAAAATAACATTTGTTTTTTGTAATACAGTGTACCTAATAATTTAGATGTATTTAAAATGAACTAAAAAAGAAAATATGTAACTATGTAAGATATGTAACAGCTTCGTTGGTAGCGGGTCAGAAGTGGCTTAATATAAAGTTGTGTGTGAGTTCAATATGGCAGACATTATGTTAATATAACCCTTAATTGAGTTATTGAAACTGTCATTTAAAGCAGACAGTACAATGGTCACAGAAGTCGAGTTTTTTCATTGCACCATTTCACTTCTCGGCATTTTGGCTAAGATCAAAGTATACTATATGTTACGGGTTCTGTGCTGCCTTTGTTGCCGTCATGGTTGATACATATCACACCTCATTTTACCAAAATTTTACCTCATTTTACATTAAACAGCCGTTTATTTTCTGTTGTATTTTTAAAAAATGTTTTTCTTCGTAAATCTTAATTAAAGCTCAATTTTCAATGAAAAATAAAACTTAAAACTCATTTTCTAGTTTTTAGTGAAAAAACGTGTGTTTTTTTAAAGAAATATAAATATTAACTTTTTAAAAACTAAAACTGGCTTTTGTAAAAAAACATGTTCTAAATATTATCAATTCGGCATAGCAATTTAGCTACATGTTATTTCCCTTAACATCATTAATGAAAAAGGATAAAAAGCAAATTTTAAATACTGATTGTTAATATTTTAGTACTGTTATTTCGTTTATACTTTGTATAGATAACATTATCGCTACGTTGAATGTAACATTAACGTAAATAGACCTTTGTGTTCATGCACAAATTGGATATACGCATGTCTTGTTTAGAGCGAGTCATATTTCACTCGATATGTCAGTGTGAATTATATGACTAACATAAATCAGACACACTTAAATGTTTATTGCACTATTTTTAGTGCCATTTGAACAAGGAGAACGTTCTTCGAATTTGTTGAGCAATATTTCTGAGACTTACAATATGTATGTGAAACACACTTTTTTATTAATAAAAGCAATAGCCCTTAGACATCGGACTGGCCTGATCTATTGGCGTAGCTAGGGGAGGGTAGGTTTGGCGGACACTGATCAAAGTATATTTTATATATAAATATTTTATCGTTATGGGGGCGGTAGACGCTCTTAACGGGCTCCGAAGTCAACAACATTTTTTTTCTTAAATATAAAGAAACATTTAATATGTATTGTCTATTTAATGAAAAGAGACAATACACGAAAAAGACAATGGAAATATCGAACTAACATTAAATAATTGATATTCTCACTCGTCATTCATACATGTACAAAAGAAAACTATAATTTTTAATTTAGCAAATACAGGTATGTTTTAAACAAAAACTAAACTCCTATCTACACTTTTGTATCATTATTATAACACTGTAAATACAATTTAAATATGTTTTAATACAATAACTGTATGTCTGTTTCGTTTTTTTTTTCCAAACAATTTTCCAAACTTGTTATTTCTTTTAAATAGGCGATTACGTCACATGCAAACACTCCCAAAAAAAGTAATCGGTAATAAATTATTATATGTATTGGTAAACTAAAATAACAATGTGGGCAGCAGTGTTCCTAATCATTTAGACAAATTAAAAAAAAATTAAAATAGAAAATGTGTAACCATGTAAGACACGTAGACGTCATTTTTGGAGCTGGTCAAATGTAGCGCAATATAAAGCTTAGTGTCGTAAATTTCATATGGCTAATATCGTCATGGTTTATCAACTCGTATTAATATCATTTTTTTTTAATTGTGAAGGCAAGCAGTTGTCCTCTGTATGTTTTTCACCCTCTGGATTTATATAGACATAGACTCGACTGTTTAATTGTGATATTCAATATTTACTTTAAATCATGTTTAAATGATTTAGACATCAAACAGTCATAACATAATGTTTAGTTAACTTTGTTGTTAGTTCTACTACATTAGACTATAAAGGTGGTCAACTCACAAACTTTGTGTTTTTAGAAAATATATGTTAGTGCTATTCCTTTTTTTCATATAAGCAGTTAGGGGTAACAAGTCATATGTGTAGTCTTTATATATTCATTCATTACTTCCCACTCTTGTTGACACACAACTCTCCTTATGATGCAGGAAGGTAAACAACAACATCATGTTTTGTTGACATCAGTTTGTCAGGATGTGATGTGACAGGTTGACATATTCCTTTAAAGATCACGAATATTGTGTGTAAACAATCACGCAGTTCAATGTTTAAATGGACAGCATAATTACATGATTGTTACCGCATTACTTACAAGTACTATATTTACGAGTTACAGCGGTGCTCTATTTATAGACTTTATGAATGTTTTATTTCACTATAAGGCAGGGGTTCCCAACCCTGTGCCCGCGGGCGCAATGGCGCCCGCTGAACGATTCTTATGTGCCCGCCTCTCACTATTCGACAGAGACATATTTTTTTTTCATAAACATTATTTTATAGACCACATGATTGCATGGGCCATGAGATAACATCATTAGTTCGTGAAAGAAGCAGTTGTAATACTCGCAGAAAAATGTGTAGCAGAAAAACATGCATTCATTCTAAATAAATCTCAAACGAATGTAGAAGAAGAATCTGACTGGAATTATCTTTAATTATGACATTTGAAACATACATAGTAGTAAATATTAGTAAAGGTATATAATAGATAATAAAGTGACATTATACTTATTTAAATGGTAGTGAAGTTTTATATATTTAAGAACATAATTTATTTTCTAATTTTTAGTGTCTTATTTCATTAAACGTTTTTTGTATTTTTTTTTTCCAAATAATATTTAGAAATTGAAAAAAAAAATTCAAGATGGAATATAACTAAAATCAATTTCTCAAGTTGTTCGTACACGTTTTTGAAATAATTTAAAGAATAATAGAACTATGTAAATAATCAGTATTTTTTTAAGTATAGGATTTTAAATTATGACTTGTTAATTCAGATCTTATTTTATAATGCGTAGTGCCGTGTGTTTTTTATTTATTTATTTTTATTTTTGGTTTTGTTTGCGCACTATAATCCGTGCTATTATAATTAATATTTTTAGTAAATCTTCTATTTGCTTTCTGTAAAAAAAGAGTTAAAAATTAGCTCGTGGAATGTATGAGTCGTTAGAGAGTGCGTTGATCACTTCTCCGTCTGTAGACACTCTCTCTCAGCCATGTATGAGGGTAAACAACAGCCAGATCTGTTTCAGTTAGTTTTAACTTTAACATTATTTTCTGATTGTCGAATTCTTTAGAACTAGACTCTACATAATGTTTAACTAATACACTTCTGTGTATCGAAATTTGGTTGTTTATTGGTGACAGAAGCGGACACTTGCTAATAATAGCTGTATAGATGTGTGGACTAAATACAGGCAGAAATATATACTAATGGATTTATATCATTTAAAAAAGGTGTAAAAATAGTTATTGTTTGTTTGTTTGTTAGTAAATTAAAATACATGTATTTGCTTTCTTATTTTGTTTTGTTAGACTTCGTATTTGAATACATTTAAGTTGTCTACCTGATTACATTTACGATTAAAAAATTCTAAAAAAAAACGAATTAACTAGATAAAATTGTGTCTACCGTATGGTATAAGTTAAAATATTTAAAAAGTAATTGTTAAACACCAAATGTATTTAAAAAGAATATAATAATTTAACTTAAAAATTGTAATTAACATAAACATACCCATGTTATTTAAGCTAGAATAAACGATGCATACGTCATGTTGGGGGCGGGTTAGATTTATCTCAACATAAACTTATGCGTGAGGTCGATACAGAAAATATATAGAACTAAATGTTGGTAATGTTATTGCTAGAGCTATTTAAAGCAGACGGAAATAGGACGCAGTGGTTAAGAGATAAATAGTACGACATCAAACACGTACATTATAATTGTGAAATTAATTCCATAAATGACAATTGCACTGACCACCCAATGTACGCACATGTGGAGTTGACAGAGAAAGCTGAAGTGCTTTTAAAATATTTTATAAAAAATGACAACATGAATTGGTATTTAGAGACGCTAAAACCAAATGTACATAATCTAACAAGATCTACAAGACACAGACACAACGTGTGAAGCCACTGACATTGTAATGACAGAAGAATATTAAGGACATGGATTGTTTTTGTTGGAGAGTAAAAGCTGTACCGTCTGCGTAGGCTAAAATTGTTGTGTTCGATAAGTTTGGTATGTCTATTGGTCTGATTTATATATTGTACCTAATGCTTTCTAAGATGAGTTATATTACTAGCATGCAAGGGTATGTTTGCTGTTTATTGTGGGGTTTTTAACCCATA
Organism: Physella acuta; assembly: GCF_028476545.2. Taxonomy (NCBI): domain Eukaryota; kingdom Metazoa; phylum Mollusca; class Gastropoda; family Physidae; genus Physella; species Physella acuta. The sequence goes on along the minus strand of NW_026731930.1, from coordinate 710,615 downwards.
TTATCCCAAGGTCTCAAATTTTTATATTTTTTTGATATGGTTTAGCTTTTGGGCACTGAATGAAGGAATGACTATGGATTTTTTTTTTAAATCAATACTTTTTTAAATATCGATTTTTTAAAAAACGTCCCATAAATGGGACGCTAGCAACGAACGGCCCCATGTACATTTATTGAAAAATAAAATCATTTATCACGAAATTTGGCTAATCACACGAAAATTAAGCTGTATACTGATTTGGTATTGTTAGACCAATGATTACATTGTTTAGAACAGCTAAAAATAATGATAATGATCAATTGGGTTAGCAATACCATGGTCTAAAATGCAGAAATTGTGTTCAAAAGTCTAGTTTTCTTTCAATCTAGCATCCATTAAAGCGAACGACACTTGGAAATAAGTAAAGCTGTGACTAGTACATCTAAATATACACACATGATCACAAGTATTGTTATTATTCATCGAAACTGTAATATAATTAAATATAAATAATTGATATTTTTGGGGGCGTACTTGAAATTCTCAGGGGGGGGGGGACACTTAAATTTCAGGGGAAGGGTGGACATTGGTAAAAGTATGTTTTGTATATAAATTCCATTTTGTTCTGCCCCCCCCCCCCTCTCTGAACTGATGCCTAAAAGAAACTCTGCCCTCAGTGAATTTACAAAAGACGATCCGGTCCAGTCTCAGATGTCATCCAGCCATCTTCTCTTTTGTTACCCTTGCAATTCGCCCCCCCCCCCCCGTCACAGGCGTACATTGGGACATCAGACATCTTATTTCTAGGGCCCGGATCTGTCTCTGGTGGCTTGTATTGAGTGTTCATGGCTCTCATCCATGTATGCACCTCACTATGCGAACAGCTCTTAATCTAACACCAGGAATCTCCTTCCTTAAAAAGTTAACAAAGTAAAACTGGTATTGGGAACCTTTGGAGGGGAATATTATTGGGGCATGAAAACTGTACACAGCTAATTCACCTTTCTGCTATATGTAGCTTGAGCTCTCTTATATGAAAAGAGTTAACCAACCCCCTTGACTGAATCATTGCACCTCAATCGTGTCCATTGTTATTATTCTGGTTTATTATAATTTTAATATCACGCGCTAGTAAATTTACAGCAGTACTAAATTAGTTTGTATTCAATGTTGTTAAATACTTCAGTAAGTGTAATTCTGAAAACTTAAAAATAAAATGTAAGTTTTTCAATATCTGCAATTTTTTAATACAATAATATATAAGAAAATATAGCTCAAGGTCATAATTAAATATCTATTAATACTACTTAACACCCTAAAGTCAACAGTTAACAAAGTCAACAATTGTTTCACCATAATTAACCATTTAGCATAAATATTTGCATCTGTGTTTCTCACTAGTGTCCAATAAATGTGTAGTTTGTGTAACAATCTGCATAAATATAGGTCAAGGTCATAATTAAATATCTCTAAATACTGCTTAACACCCCAAAGTCAGCAGTTAACATAGTTAACCATTGTTTCACCATAATTAACCATTTAACTTAAACATTTGCATCTGTGTTTTTAGCTAGTGTCAAATAAATGTGACGTGTGTGTAACAATCTACATAGGGCCATCCGTTGCTAGCGTCCCACTTATGGAACGCTTGTTGTACGCTTGATATAACGAAGTAGTAAAAAAAATTGTTATTCTTAAATTTTTATCAGATAGAAATATGGTACTGCTACAAGTTTCAAATGTATTTTGCACTTAAAATGTTAATATTTTAGAAGATATGCATTTTCCTGTGCGCATGTTTTCTTTTTTTCCGCCATTTTGACAAGTCCTGCTAATCCGGCCCTATAACATTTTTCTAATTTAATTTTGTTCACAAAACACACAAAAATTCAATAGTTTAACCATTTTCAAATACAATGAAACATAATTTGTGTTTTAACTAGTTTTTAATAAATTTTAGCAATTTTTTTTACAAGCGTCCCATAAGTGGGACGCTAGCAGAATATGGGTTAATGTTTTTCTTCTTTAATCTTAAATACACTCGACTTTCTTAACAATGCAAAATAAAAGTTAAAATTCGTTTTCTAGTTTTTACTGAAAAAAACCTTGTTTACTTTTGTTTTCTCTACATCGTCACCAAGCCGACCTCTTCTACCCCTTCCCCTCTCCAGATATGTCGTCATGTTGAGAAGATCCCTTATATATCTGGTACTCTGTTGTAAGCGAAAAATGCAAATGGTTCAACACATTATGCGCTCTACTTTTAATAGTGAAGCCAAACATAACACATTACCAAGAAAAGGATGGCAATGTACATATTTCTTGGTAATTTGAAGACAATTTTCTATTCTAAAATCAAATGGGAAATAAACATGTATTTTTATTTGAAAAGAATGATTTTTTTTTTTTTTAATACTTTTATTTGCAATTAAAACAAGTACATCAACATCAAATTTTTTAACATAATTTTGAACACCAAATGAAAACGAAAGGCTTTGCAAATGTACATAATGAATATTTACATGATGTCATGTATTTGATTATAAAAAAAAATTGCAAAGGATGACAGTAAAAGGGGTGAAGGTCAAATGAAAGTGTCAGAAGTCTTGGTGGGGAGAGGAAAGGAAATTTTTCAGAGAGGGTCAATGGGACAGTGAAGCATTTTCTATGTAGGGAAACAACTTAAGTTGACTAGTTGAAAGGGTGTTGTAGTGGTCGCCTTGAGTTTTCAAAAGGTTGCAGTGTGAAAGATGAGGGGAAAGAGACAAGATTTAGAACTTTAAATAAGTTCTGGATATTGATGTTGCGGTGGGTGGTGGGGTCGTTGGAACAGTTAAAGGGATTGTGGGGTTATCATGTCTGAGGGTAAAGTGGATAGAGGGGGAGAGAGGATGGGGTAGATTTTATTTTTTATTTTTATTAATTCAATTGTTTTAAACATTTAAATCAGTAATAATAATATATTTGATAGATTTTACATAGCATCAAAGACATGAACAATGAACATCAATTGCATATATAATAATCAAAGGGAAAAAATAAAATGGCATAAGAACTAGATTAAAATAAGGTGTGCAAACTAGGTTTCTCTTCACTGCTTAGTTTAGTGTGCTGCGGAGTCAAAAGTTCACACTGTAGCCACCCATGGACAGAAATAGAAACGACTGTGGGAGAAGTGTCTCTGTAATCACGTACTGATCTATCATTCCAAAACTTTCCATGACATAAAATTGACCCTTGGCAATGAGGGCACGCTACCTTGAAATGTCCGCCAGTCCGGTTGAGTGGGGGGGGGGGGGGGGGGGAAGTGTGTGTGTGTGTTGGGGGGGGGGGGGGTTGAGGTGGGTATCTTTTTCTACCATTCAGGTTGTGCATTTTAAAACCCGGGAAACAGAAGACTGTTCTAATGTTAATTTACTTGGGGGCTGATCGAGTGATGTTTGGCTTGAGACTGTCTAAATTAAAATTAATACTTTATTTATTTCTTTCCTGTATATTTCTTTTTTTTTCTCAGTTAAGTGAGAGTTCCCAGTCTATGTCTTAGCTTTGCTTGAAATATTTCTTTTAACTCGACGTCCGTGTATTTTGTGAAAAAATATCTGACTTTATTCCTAATTTGCCATATAGTCGATCTATAAATAGCCATTGCTACTAGTCTGTTTTCGTCTTTTGTTCTTTGTCTAGTCGTGTTAATTAAATTAAGTGTGATTGCTTTATTTGTTGTGGCTGTTTGATTGGTGGTGTTTAATATTTTCACAAGTGTTTGCTTTGTTTTCTGTACTAATATACAATCTAAATAAATGTGTTTCTCAGTTTCTTGTATATTTTGTTTACACGTTTGACATGTTATTTTAACATTTTGATTTGACTTTGTATTTCGTGAAACTGGAGTTGTGTTAAAAATCAGTCTGTATGCTATTTCCCTTTCTTTTGGTGTAATGCGTTTATTATGTAGGTTTCTAAATGTATCTTTAATGTCTATTATATTGTGTTCCCTGGCCCAACTAATTCGAATAATGATAATAAATAGTCCAAACCGCAAGAAATATGGCTATGTACTGTTGATAAATCGATATCTTCGCTAGTCTTTCAAAAAAGTTAATTACAATTCTGTTGCGTTTATGTTTGCAATAACAGTAATATTTCAAACATAGAACAAACGCACATCCAGGATTTTTTACTTCATATTTGCGACCCTTTAGTTAAGTTTTTTGTCTAATTTTACAAATAGGTTTTATTTTTTTTTAATTTTTTTTTTTTTGAAAGTTGATTTACCAAAAAGGTTTATAATAATAGAGAATTACTTCCCTTTTATAATAACCACATAAGAAAAAGAAATATTGGTAAATACTTTTCAGCATCGGAAAAATAAAACATATTTTTAAAAATATATACGACATTGTATCGAATCATATGGATACATTTAACATTAACTATTAAATAAATGATATTACCATGTGTGATACGTAGGCGTCACTAAAAGAGATGGTCAAATGTAGCTCAATTTATAGTTGTGTGTGTGTTAAATATGGCAGGTATTATGTTGATACACTCATTGATCAAGTTATTGAAACTGTCATTTAAATTAGTGGTCGTAGTAGTCGAGTTACTTAGTACACCGATTCTCTTCTCGACATTTTGACTAAGATCAAAGTGTACTATCTGTTATGGGTTATGTACGCAGTCAGGTAACCCATCTGAGTTGGGTGGACTTAAGGACGTTCTTAAAACTCGACTACAGGACCAAACATTAAGACATTCAGATGACCAATCGTGAGATATAAAGGTCTAAAATACATGTTGTATGTAAAATGTTGTGTTACTGACTGGATACTAGACTTGACTTTAGCGTCATACATACACACAATTTAATAGTAAATGACATAATTCTGGCTAAACGTTGATACGCTGGCTGATAGGTTAATTGCCTCGTTTATTTTCGAAAAAAAAAAAGTTAAATCTTTAGATATTTTGAACGCCTATTATTTTAGTAAACTAATTACGTATATAACTACTTATTACAAAATATACCAACAATTAAAAACACATTGCTACCAATGTAGCGACAACATCAAACATAAATTAAACATACTTGTCCACGTGTTTTTATTTAGTTTAAAGTATGTATAATCTTTTCTTAAAAATAAATAGTGTTTTAGAAAAAAAGTTCGCAACTAGACTACATGCTATTTAACTAATAAACTTTTTTGTATCGGAATTCTGTTGTTTATTAGCGACAGAAGCGCACACTTGCAAATAATATTTATATAGATGTGTGGACTAATTACTAGCAGAAAAAAAATGTTTTCTGAAAACAAAACAACAACGAAGCATCAAATATATTACTCAGTTTATCGCTTGTTTAAAAAAAAAAAAAGTTATAAAAACATTTACCGTTTTTTTTAAATTGTTAATTGTATTACACTTTTAAAATAATAAATGTACAACCAAACTCTTACGTGAAATGATATATAAAGGTATAGATTCGTTTAGATTTTAGAAAAAAAAGGAACATACTCTTTTTTGTGCATGTATTTGTTATATTACTTTTGTTAGACTTCGGAATATGGTAAGTGATACAATGATGGAAATAAATAATTAAACACCGAATGTATTAAAAAAATATATATGTAACTTAACGATAGTAATTAACAAAAACATAACCGTGCTATTCCGGTTAGAGCGAGTTGCATACCTCATGTTGGTGGCGGGTTAGATTTATCTCAGTATAACATCATGCTTGAGGTCGATACAGAAAACACATACAATAAAAGGTTGGTAGTGTTATTGCTAGAGCTATTTAAAGTAGGAGGAAATAGGACGGAACTGTTAAGTGACAGATAGTACGACAGAAACACGAACATCATGAATGTGAAAATAATTCTATTAAATGAAATAAATGACGAATTGGAATAGCCACCCAATGTATGCATATGTGGAGTTCACAGAGAAAGCCGAAGTGCTGAAGTGATTAAAATATTTTAAAAAATGATAACATGAGTTGGTGTTAAGAGACACTAAAAGCAAATGTGCATAATCTAACTAGATCTTCAAGACACAAACACAACGTGTGAAGCCACTGACATTGTAATGACAGGAGAATATTTAGGCTAAAATTGTTGTGTTCGATAAGTTTGGTATGTCTATTGCTCTGATGTATGTATTGTACTTAATGCTTTCTAAGATGAGTTCTAATGCTAGTATGTTAAGCGATTGTGATGGTAACGTTGGAATAATTAAAAGTTGTGAAATATTATGATCTATTACTTGGTGGCTGTGTGTGTTGCAGTAGATCAGGGGTCTCCAAACTACGGCCCGCGGGCCGGATGCGGCCCGCGAGGTCCTCTCACCCGGCCCTCGGAGATCTTTTAGTCCACGGAAAAAAAAAATGTTTGTTGCAGGTGGCTGAGGAAAAATGCCACCCCAATGAGATGCATTGAAGAAACTCTGGCCCCCGAACTAATATTTGTTAGTTAATGCGGCCCTCGGGCTGAAAAGTTTGGAGACCCCTGCAGTAGATGATTTCTATCCAGATATGTTTGCGCTAATTGATGGAAAGTTTTCTTCTGGTCTAAGCTGAGTATGCATGTTGGGGTGTTTTTATCGTGTGTATACTGATTGATATCTCTTATTAGGTGATTTAGATTGTGTATGTTCCTCCCTGTGATATTGCATTGTTGGTCAACATGAATTAACTTGTGTGTGAATGGTACTAATTTGGCAATCTAGGATTTTAGTATAATTTAAGATATTTTAAAATATAAGTAGGTCTATAAAAGTGCGTTAAATTGGGGTCAGTCTGGGATTTCTGAAGAAATGTTATAAAGGTGTGTTATCGTTTTTATGGCACCGTTCAAACAGGTAAATTATTTCAACGGTGGCTACACGAATAGGGTTCTATCGGTTGTGAAGTTTTTAAAATAATTCACTAACATAGAAATAGCTCTGGCAACTTCTATAAATCAGACTTCATTACATCTCTTCTGATTGTGTAACACATATCTAAACTGTGTTTACAATTATAATGGCTTAACCATTTTAAATAGAAAGCAAAGACACATATTCAGGTTTTTATCATTTTTCAATCAAAACATTAATATTTTAAAGTGTGTATGTGTTTAGCAACAAAACATTATGTTTCTTTTATTCGAATTATTTTAAATGTATTTAATGTACTTGATTTGTCAATTAAACACCCAATTATTTCCCTTGGAAACTTACAAAATATGAATTAACATTTTTGGTAAATTTGTATATGCATTTGTGAACTAAAATAACAATACGTACACTGCAGTACGCCAAATCTATTATAGACATTTAAATGAACTAAAATAGAAAATATCTAACCATGTAAATTATGCACCTGCTACTTTGGGAGCGGGTCGGATGTAGCTAAATATAAAGTTGTGTGTGAGTACAATATAGAAGACCATATGTTGATACAATCCTCAATAAAAGGCATTCACTACAATGGTCTGAGTAGTCGAGTGATAGATTGCCCCATTTAAATTATCGGCCTTTTGGCTAAGATCAACGTGTTCTATATGTCACGGGTTCTGTACGGATGTCTTAGCTGTGGCCGCAGTTTTTCCTAGTCAGGTACCCATCTGAGCTGGGTGGGCATCAGGACGTCCTACATACATGGCGTAATGTTTGGTTAACTTAGTTGCCAGTTCTGCTACATTGAAACATCCAGGTGGTCTACTTGCTAGTTTGTTTGGAAAATATACATTGATGATATTCGTTTGTTTCATATAAACAATAAACCTCGGCTAACTTATCTGAATCAAATGTTACAAGATGTAGCACGTGAAATGTGTGAGTCGCTATTGAGTTCGTTCATCACTTCCCCCTTCTGTTGACACACGGCTCTCCCTATGATGCAGGAAGGTAAACAACAACACCATGTCTTTCAGTTAGCATAAACTTTGTTAATTCTTATTTCTGGTTTGTAGAATTCAATCGATCGACACGTTAGTTGTATCGTTCACTTCAAGGTGTCGGGATGTGACAGTTACCAAAGAACAATTATGTTTGAGAATATTGTTATTTAATTTACGCACTATTAATTAAGTGTTTTTATTGTATTAAACATAAATCATTCTATAGAAAAAAAAATCAAAACAGCAGATGTCCCTAAACATGCGCGACAAAAATTAACGTTACTTATGTAAATACTGTTTTAAAAACAAAGCCATGAAACACTATATTTGTTGGTATGTTTTATTTTCTTCAAATTGTATGTTCAAACTAAAAAAAAACAACTAAATATGCGTTTGTGAATTAAAATTAATTTTATAGTTTTTACTGCAATAACGTTTGATTTATTTTTCTCTCTACCATCATAAATCCCTCCTGTTTTTTCCCCTCCCCTCTCAAGATATGTCGTCATGTATAAAAGATCCATTATATATATGGTACTCTTTTGTAAGCGAAAACTGATATGCATACAAATCAACACATTATGGGTTCTACTTTTAATAGTGAAGCAAACAATACACATCACCAAAAAAGGATAGAAATGTACATTATTATTGGTAATTTGAAGAACGTTTTCTGTTCTCAATATGTATTTTCTTTTAAAACAATATGGATATTTTACCAAAAGGAGGTCATTATCCGTTCAACGTAGATTGAACGATATCCTCGCTTGTCTTTCAAATGGGTAAAACTGAATGCTCTTGTGGCTTTTTTTGCAATTACAGAAAATTTTTAAACATAAAACAAATGTACATCTATTATTTTATGTATGTTTTTGAATAACTTTTTGGTAGAATATATGTCTAATTTTAGGAAAAATTAATACGTCTCTTTGATTTATTTTTTGTTTGTTTACCAAATGGTCTATTTAATATGTAATGACTTCCTTTGCACAATAACCAAACAAGAAAAAAAAATATTGGCAAATACCAGCATCGGAAAAAAATTAAACAAAAAAATACAAAATTTATGGGCGACAATGTATCGAATCATAATGATACATTTAACATAAACTAATATATATATATATATATATATATATATATATATATATATATATATATATATATATATATATATACTATGTAACAATGTAACATACGTATTTGTTACCAAAAGAGATGGTCAAATGTAGCTCAATTTAAAGTTGTGTGTTCAATATGGCAGGCATTATGTTGATACACTCATCAATCAAGTTATTGAAACTGTCATTTAAATTAGTGGTCGGAGTAGTCGAGTTACATATTGCACCGATTCTCTTCTCGACATTTTGACTAAGATCAAAGTGTACTATCTGCTATGGGTTATGTACGGAGTCAGGTAACTCATCTGACCTGAGTGGACTAATTGCCCCGTTCATTTTTTGGAAAAAATAAATGTATCATAATTAAGTCATCGGTCATTTTGAACGCCAAATATTATTAGTAAAATAGATCATAACTAATTACGTATATAACAACTTATTATAACATATATCAAATTAACAACACATTGCTACCAATGTAACGGCAACATCAAACACAAATTAAACGATACTATGTACACGTGTTTTTATTTAGTTTAAACTATGAATAATATTTTTTTTTAAATAAGTACTGATATATTTTAAGAAAACAAATTGTAGTTCGCAATTTAAAAAAGTAATGTGTATATATTAATTATACTCCTCCTTGATCATTGTCCAGAAAACTACTGTGAGTGAATATTTCAATGTGATAACTGATCTAATTTGTCTCAATAAAACAGAAGAACACGAGGGGAAACAATGAATTGATCCATTTCAATTCCCTTACTAAATTTCTTCTAAGCCGACACAAATTTAAACTCACTAAGTAATAAATAAAACAGTTAAGTTATCGTTTTATTGCTAGATATGTTTAAAATACGATTTGATGTAAGGTGATTATCTTTAGTATGTCGTGTGAGTGATTACATGGCAAATGTGTGATTAAAGTCAAACGTTATAAAATAAGGAGATCAGTGTTTAAGTAACGACAACTCACGTTTCATTAACAAATGTTATTGTGATTCTATTTTTTTATGGTTTCCAAAAGTAAAAGTGTAACAGCATGCACATTAATGCAATGTTGCTTTAATTTATTGTATCGGTTTAAAAAAAAATGTGTATATCATGTCCTTTATCCGGCCGCTATATTTAATTTATACAAACTTAAAAGAAAACATATTTTAAGTTTAATTTAAGACGCCAACGGCAACGATTGTGGTACCAGATCTTTACTGTTATTGAGTTCGTCATCCCGTGGTATCACGTGGTCATTAGGCTACGTAAACAATTATTACCACTTTAATTACAATTCATTAAGCGTGACTTAGTGACAAATAGCCACCATGTTTTTTTTTGTTATCAATGTGAATTATGTTCACAACAATTGATTTAGTTCTAAAATTGTTATGTCTCCGTGGATAAGGAGACTTGCATTTAAGTGAGATAAAACGAGAACGTACAGGTCCTATTGTGGGTATTTTCAAGATCAGTCTGGGATTTCCAAATAAATGTTATATAACTGATGTTGACGTTTTTATGAAACTGATCTAACAGGAACATTAATTCGAAGATGCCAAAAAAAAAACCTAGTGGGGGGGGGGGGGGGGGGAGGAAGTGGTTTTGTCGATAGTAAAAGATTTATAAAATTCAGAAAAGCATTAATTAGACGATAAATTAAGATCTAATACAGAACATTACTCAATAAGACTTCATCTCAAAACTCCAAAATTTGTAACACACATCGTGAAAGTGTTAACTATTCAATGAAATATATATTTTAAATAGACAACAAACGCAGTTTATAATTATCTTCAAATATACATTTTTAATGTATTTTTAACTTTTTTATGTTTGTTTATACACGTAAAACCTGTGTGTTTTTATCTTCTTTTTTTTCAAATTTATTTTATGTACTTGCTTTGTTAATTAAGTTGGTTATTACTCCCCTTGCTAAAATGTTCAGAACAATATTGAAAAAAAAACATACAGTATAACGCTTACATTGCTCAACAAGACTAACCGTAAATTAGACTTAACTTACTTTAATCACTATTTTGTTTTGAAATTCGATGCTAGAAATGTTACTAACATTTAGACACATTTAAAATAGACTAAATAGAAAATATGTAATCATATATGATATATAGTAGCTATGTTGGGAGATAATCAGATATGGTTCAATATAAAGTTGTGTATGAGTTCAATATGGTAGAGACTATGTTAATGCAATCCTTAATAAGTAATTAAAACGTCCATTTAAAGTCATTATTATGTGAAGAAAGCATGTGCAATCATCATAGAGAGGGTATTATTAGTAGTGGTGTATAGTAGGGTAAGAGACAATCGAATATTTATTTTGTGCAGATAAAGCAACATTATAACATGTTTTGAAATGGACTTGTGTTTGATCTTACCTACTGTGCCAGGCTATACACAATTAAAAACAAATAGGTTTACAGTGTGTGACTCATTTTACTCATACCATCCCGTATGTATTAATTATATGTTTATCGCAAGTAACAACTAATAACTTGGTCATTACAATGCATGCCAGGAACCCATCGATTTCTGAACTAAACTGTCAGTTGGAATGGTCTAGCTTACAATCGTCCTTCACTAGCTACTGATAGTGTTTTAAAGCAAAATAATTTCAGTCGCAACATTGGTAGTGTCAAATTCACAAAATAGGAAAAATAAGAAATAAAAAACTAAATAAAGGCGTATGCTTTGTCGCGAGTCAGCTGGCATGAAATAAATCAACAGTTAACGATGTTTGATTTGGTTACGTGTTTACATTTGGTTATAAACTTTAAATGTGATGGTAAAGTAAACAAAAAAAAATCAGAGAATGTGAATTCTATAGTTGACGGCCTCACAACGAAACACACATTCACTTTCACGCACGCGTCCCCACGTACTTCCCCACTAAGGTATGAAGTAATTACTGCATGAATATTTGAATAACATGTAAATAAGTGACGATTAGCTGTGTGTGCTGTGTGTGTATGTTATTATGTTTACATGTGTACCTGACATGGATTGTTAAAGACATACTACAAATGAAGCTAGTGCTCACACAATCATGGCACTAGAATTAAATGCGGCCATCTTACTTATAGTTTAGTCCGTTTTTAAATTGCAGGCATTGTTTTCATAACGGTTTAACTGTATGATTTGTATAGAGCTGCTTTTTTTTCTTTGTTTGATTAAAATGTTTTTTTCATAGTTCAAGTGTTTACGTCTTTTAACATCGCTTCCCGCACTTTTGACTTCGATTAAAGTGACATGTCCCGATAATTCTATTAGTTCAAGTCTATCTACGATAAGACTATTCGAGTCACATACGACCTGAGTTAGCACTAGATTTTAACATTTCGCCAGCACAGTAATGTCATATATAAGTATAATCAACAACAAAAATGAAGTTGCGCCAATTCATGATCCATCTACGGCAAAAGCTGTAGGGAGGAGCCTCTATGGTTACGGTCCACGTTGCTAAATGAAATCATGAGCCCCACACTTTTCAGATACAGCCAAGTCACTAACAATCTCAATTGAAATATCAGATGAAGATGGACCATCATCAAGACCAACGGCCACCACATTATTTATGGCCACATAATCCACAGTCTAATCAGCCCGCACCAGATCCTGCGACCCACACCTTCATTGTAGCAGATCTAAACAACACTAAAACACAACATGGACCCAACTCACTTGAGCTATCCATGTACAAGAAAGATACTGTATGTGGCACTGCGATGACGAAATAGTGTAATGTTGGTCATAGATAAGCGATAGGTAGCGTAGGTCAACTAGACATTGGTCAAGCAGAACCAATATAATGCAGTGACGAACTGACCATTTACGTGAGATGATCAGCTGACCACTGAAGCATCAGTTGCGAGTTGGATGTAGATATCGTTAGGAGATTATCGGAGCGTTTAGGGATCAATCGCGAATAAGCTAGTAGTAGCGGAGCTTGATATTTGTGTGAAGAAAGCATTTGAAATCAGACTAGAGACCGAATATTATTGAAAGTTGTGTATAGTAGAGTAAGAAAGAATAGAAGATTTATTTTGTGCAAATAAAGCAACATTATAACATGTTTTGAAATGGACTTGTGTTTGATCTTACACACTATGCCAGGCTATACATAATTAAAAACAAATATGTCTACAGTGTGTGTATTATTTTACACATACCATTCCGTATGCATTAGTTATATGTTTATCGCAAGTAACAAATAATAATTTGGTCATGACAATGCATGCCAGGAACCCATCGATTTCTGAACTAAACACAATCCACACAGCATAGAAAACGTCAACTGTCTTCATTAACTCATCTTCAGGCAATAATGTTATATGTTTTATTTTAATATTGGGTGCTCTAAAATAAATATATATAATTTTGATATGGTATATTAAACGAGCATCTCAAAATTACTTCCCATATGTATTTTTCCATACAAAGTACGGGAGACAACTCAAAGACACAAAATCCGACAATTGCATAAATAAACATATTTAAATAAAAAAAATAATACATTCATTCGATGTATGATATATTGACATTAATTCGTTTATTATAATGTATTTAAACATGCTTTGCTGACACTAAACAATGAATAAATGCTTTTGATACATTTACAAAACTAATACTTCGTACTTATTTCATGTAGATTTCAAAGATATTTAAATTAAACTGTGTAAACTAAGGTTAATTCTCAATATTTGTTGTTGGCGAATAATTTTTTTTTTATTGCTAACTTGTTTTACTCAATGGCAATAAGTCAGGGGTCGGCAACCTTTTGAAGCTGAAGAGCCAAAAGTTACAATTTTCAAAATTTCCCTGGTTTTAAAGAGCCACTAACATTTTTTTTTTATTTTAAATATTTTTTTTTTTATTAAGATTATTAGTATTTGTTCAAGGAGCTGGAGAGCCGCATTTTGATATCAAAAGAGCCGCATGCGGCTCGCGAGCCGCAGGTTGCCGACCCCTGCAATAAGTCAATGTTTTCTAGCTAGTATTTCTATTGTCAATAGTATAATGAATACCTTTGACAGAAACATACGGGTTTTTTTTTTCAAGTTCTTTATGTGTACCATACTAATATTATTTGTGATAAAACAGAAAGATTATGCAAGAGTGGCTAAAAACAAACCCTCAAATAATACCGGGGCCTATAGATTTTATGTCAAAAATCACTGTTTTGTTGGAGCTTATTTTTTTACTTGCATGTCAAATACAAATAAATTCATAATGTGAAAAAAAAAAAAATTAGCCAGGTGATTCTGAGGCTGTTAAATTCTGACATGAGTGATTGAGAATGTCTTCTAACTCAGTTAAAAATAGCAAATTTATGATTTAATTAAGTTGATGGTAACCGAAAGATCGTTTATTTTTACATAAGCCAAGTTACGTGTGTGGAGGGGGGGGGGGGGGTTAGGGGGCTGTAGTTATCTATGGTCATCGGGTGACTGCCTGTTGGGGGATGCGAAAATTGACCCGTGCTTAAACACGACAATACGATTAAAAAAGACCACACACTGTATTTATGTCATGTCATATCAAATCAACGTATTAACACAATTGTTCACAATTCAAGATATATGAAATATAAATCACATCCAACACACGATATAGGCCTACCCAACTCACGACATGTCCAAATCCGGACATACCAAACTTATATTATACAAAACTCACGATTTAACAAACATGGAATATTCCCGATTCATGATATACCCACTAAAGTATACCCAATTAACGATATAAGCAACTCACAATATATAGGTTGTTTAAAAATATATTGTAAACTTGATACACGCAATCAAAATTAAGACTAGAATATTCCATTAATTAAAGTTGTGCTATTTTTTTTATTTTATCTTTTTTTAAAAATATATACGACATTGTATCGAATCATATGGATACATTTAACATTAACTATTAAAGAAATGATATTACCATGTGTCATACGTAGGCGTCACTAAAAGAGATGGTCAAATGTAGCTCAATTTAAACTTGTGTGTGTGTGTTAAATTTAAATATGGCAGGCATTAGGTTGATACACTCATGTATCTAGTTATTGAAACTGTCATTTAAATTAGTGGTCGGAGTAGTCGAGTTACTTAGTACACCGATTCTCTTCTCGACATTTTGACTAAGATCAAAGTGTACCATCTGTTATGGGTTATGTACGCAGTCAGGTAACCCATCTCAGTTGGGTGGACTTAAGGACGTTCTTACCCAATTAACGATATAAGCAACTCACAATATATAGGTTGTTTAAAAATATATTGTAAACTTGATACACGCAATCAAAATTAAGACTAGAATATTCCATTAATTAAAGTTGTGCTATTTTTTTTTATTTTATCTTTTTTTTTTTACATTTGAATCTATACTATACGAACAAAACGATGATATTAGCCCACACCAATTGCAGTTCACCGGCCACCAACTGTATTCAACTTGTCAGCAATTGTATTCCAAAGGTCACCAATTGTAGTCCAAAGGTCACCAGTTGTAGCCAACATACCACCAACATTAGCCCTCATGTCTACTACGATTTGATAAGTATAAAATAACAACATATAGCACTGTCATTCCCCATAAAAAAAATCTGCTGACGCCCTCTCGACCCGTACCCAACTCCTGCATGTGAGATGAATAGTTAAAGTAGATGTAAGACATGTTTGTGTTGTTTTCTTTTGTATTTGTCTTTGCGTTTGTGATTAGTTTTGTTCTGTTCCCAAGTTGGTACCTTTAAAAAGATTCACCGTGGCGGAGCACGGGTATGCAGCTTGTCTTTAATTAATTGCGTTAGCTGACACGTTTGTGTCGCTCTTATATTAACTTGATAAAAGCCAGAATATCTAGACTTACTAGTTATGTGTTATTGTAATTGTGGTAACTGAACCTACTGAACATACAGCTGACGGATTTTGTTCACATAGATGTCAGAAAAAGCCAAACAGTCAGGATTGTATAATCATATTAATTTTAGTAAACGTCAGGATTGTATAACCATATTACTTTTAGTAACAGTCAGGATTGTATAACCATATTAATTTTAGTAACACTCAGGATTGTATAACCATATTAATCTTAGTAACAGTCAGGATTGTATAACCATATTAATTTTAGTAACAGTCAGGATTGTATAACCATATTAATTTTAGTAACAGTCAGGATTATATAACCATATTAATTTTAGTAACAGTCAGGATTGTATAACCATATTAATTTGAGTAACACCGCGCATGATTTTGAGAGTATTTGTTGGACCTCTCGAATACCTTTGAGACTATTCTCGCCTGAGTCCATTGATCCCGATCCATTATAGTTGTTAGATTAAGTTCCAGACACACATTTTATTTTAATTAAAAAATATTTATTAATCAAGAGTACCTAAACCACATGTATCAATATTGTTTAAACCGACTTGATCGTTTGTGCTTGAAAAGAGTAAGCAAACTCAATACAGTTTTCCTTTATTTGCAAATACACACATGTTTCAAAACGCAGCATGCATTCACTACACATTTCAGATTTGTTCACAGCTTGTTATTTTGTAAATAAGTACATTAAATTACATTATACAGCCGTTTATTTTATGTTGGTTTTTTTTTCAATGTTTTTTCTTCCTAAATCTTAATTAAGCTCGATTTTCTTGACTATGTAAAATAAATGTTAAAACTCATTTTCTAGTTTTGACTGTTAAAAAACGTGTGTTTTCCTTTTTTCTCCATCGCCACCAAACCCTCCTCTTCTATCCCCTCCCCTCTCCAGATATGTTGTTATGTATACAGGATCTCTTTTATAGCTGGTACTCTGTTGTAAGCGAAAAATGATAAGCGTACAGTTCAACACATTATGAATTCTACTGGTAATAGTGAAGCAATATAATACACATTACCATGGAAAAGGATGGCAATGTACAGAATTCTTAGTTTGTGTTTGTTCTAAATCAGGGGTCGGCAACCTTTTGAAGCGGAAGAGCCAAAAGTTACAATTTTCCAAATTTTCCTGGTTTTAAAGAGCCACTAACATTTTTTTTATTTCAAATATTTTATTTTTTTATTAAGATTATTAGTATTAGTTCAAGGAGCTGGAGAGCCGCATCTTGATATCAAAAGAGCCGCATGCGGCTCGCGAGCCGCAGGTTGACGACCCCTGTTCTAAATGCAAATATAAAATAAATATGGGTTATGTTTAAAATGAATAGGGAAATTATACAGAAAACAGCGAAACCTGTGATAAGCGTTGATCAGACGAGATCTTCGAGTGTCTTTCAAAATAGTAAAAAATATAGCTACTGTGTTTTTGTTTGCAATTACAGTAATATTTCAACATAAAACAATGAATCATCTACATGTTTAGATCTTGTTTAAATTAAATAAATATTGCTGGTATATAATAATTCAAACATTTATTAATTTGACTGATTTTTTAAAATATTGTATTTCTTTAATACAATGTTATATTAAATAGGTAATTAATTCCCTTGCACACTATCCAAAGAAGAAAAAAAAATGCTTGGTAAATACTTATCTGCTTCGAAAAAAACAACATTTTGAAAAGTGTGGGCAACAATGTAACGAATCTGATGGATTTATTTAAAATTCACTAAAATAGAAAATATGTAACCATATAAAATACGTAGTCGTCACTTTTGGAGCTGGTCAAATGTAGCTCAATTTAAAGTTTTGTGTGTGTGTGTGTGTGTGTGTGTGTGTGTGTGTTCAATATGGCAGGCATTATGTTGATACAATCATTACTTAAGTTATTGAAACTGTCATTTAAAGTAGTGGTCGGAGTAGTCGAGTGACTGATTGCACCGAATCTCTTCTCTGTATTTTGAATAAGATCAAAGTGTTCTATCTGTTAAGGATTATGAACAAAGGTCTTACCTGTAGCTTCAGTTTTTCCTAATGTTAATCAGGTTCCCATCTGAGCTGGTTGGAAATAAGGACGTACTACAGACTCGAATCGGGGATCCGAACAATGGCTAGATATAAAGGTCTAAATATGTCTACATTCTTTGTTGTGTTATGTTATTACTAACTACAATGGTAGGTGTATCGAAAGCAGCAAATCGTTCTATTCTCACTGTTCGTCCATTTATTTCCAGTTCTTCGTACACATATTTCAGTTCTTCAGCCAAGATGAATGGCTAGTTTCTATTGTATATTGTATTAACACTATATCAATTATAATACTTTTAAAGCCAAATATGTTAAACGAAATTAGGTGTATGAGCAGTCATTTGAAAATAGTTATATTGTGTTCAGTATAATGTTTTAATCTGGATTAATTAATCTGGATTAAAAAAAATGCTTCAGAAAATAATGTAATTGTGTTATTCGTAAGTTGGCGTAATATTAGTCAGAGAACAGTTTTTTTTTTTTCTGTTTTCAAAAAACAATCTATAGACTAGTGTAAAACGTCATTCTCTCGTGTTAAACCAAAGTTTATCAAATATTTTTTTTAAAGGTTTAAACTATGTTTAAACTTTTTTTTTTCTTAATAGTCCTACACATTGATAGTAAAAGTAATGGTACGCAATATTTTTTTTTGTATATGTATGTTATGAAGAACTATAAATATTAACATTTTAAAAAACCAGAACTAGCTATTGTAAAAATGTTATTAATATTATCAATTCGGCATAGCAATTTAGCTACCGGTTATTTCCCATTAACATCATTAATGAAAAGGGATAAAAAGCAAACTTTAAATACTAATTGTCAATATGTAAGTACTATTATTTCGTTTATAGTGTGTATACATTGTTACCGTTACGTAAAAAGTAACATTAATGTAAATAGACCATTATGTTCATGCAACAATTGGGTAAACGCATATTTCACTCTATAGGTCAGTGTGGATAATAGGACTAACATAAAACAGATACACTAAAATGTTTATTGCAATATTTTTTTGACATAGGAGAACGTTGTTCGGATTTGTCGAGCAATATTTCTGAGACGTACAATATGTATGTAAAACACATTTTTTTAAATAAAAGCAATAGCCCTTAGACATAGTGCCGACCTGACCTAGTGGCGTTACTAGGGGAGGGTAGGTTGGGCGATGTCTTCGGGCGCCGCCCCATGTGGGTGCGCCATCTAGAGTTGATATGACATACAGACAAAATTAAGAAAATAGACAGCCATTTGGCTATTCGAAAATATTGAATTGTTTCCCACATTAATTGTGTAACACCAAATTAAACTGACAAATGTTGATAACGATATTTACATCTCACGTGAAGGGGTGGGGGTACCAACAAATTGGAATGTCGCCCAGTGCTTAGGAATGGGTGGTTACGTCATTGACCAGACCACACAATTCATTAACGAATCGATTTCACAGAAGGTAAAAAAATATGGTATAATATATATTTTTTTAACATTGTCCGGTTCTGCTTTAAAATTACCATATATTCAAAATTTGACGGTTTGACTATACAAGAAGAAAACACGACCAAAACTGCCCAAAACAACAGAAAATATATTAAAAAAAAATACCAACAAGTCATCGAAATATACTGAAACGAGTCAAACCTACAGCACTCAACAACCCAAGATTGATTTCACATTTCTACTCACATACCACAAATTATGTAAGCACTATTAGAATCAGTCAATTCATAGTTTGTAAACTTTCCCTATTACAATATATCTATATCAAATAAGTATCCAATAATGCACAGCGACACCATTTATTTTTCTAATATGAAAAAAAAAAGTTTTCCTTGAAAAGCAGCTCTATAATGTGTCTGAACATTTGGTGTAGAGAGAAACAACAACATGTAATCTAATTCATGTTAAGACAACACAAGGCACATGGACAACAGCACGATACATGTAAACATTAGCCGTTTCATTTTTAAAAAAGGTAACATTTACTCACTTTTTTAAACACCCCCCTAAAATGTTATGTCACTGCCACATCTGTTGTAGTTACAGACCATGCGAATGTTTAAAGTTAAATAAAATATGGCTAACATTTAAGTTAGCATAACTGTTGTAACTTTTATTATTAGTCGAATTATATGTATTCAATAATGATCAATACGTATTCAGTATTGTCTGGTTAATTGATCGTTTTAGTCGCAACTTACAACTACGTCAAGTGCGTTTTGTGTTGCTGCCGAGGAAACAAGGGCAGTGACCTAACCTAGTGTAAAGCGTATATATTTTAGTTATTGCCTCCCTTAGACCAGTCTTTAAAGTTTAAACTGTCGCTACATGGTTCCTAAGATCGTGTCCGTGTCTGTAGTACAGATCTGTCACAGTCACCCATCGTCTCACGAGTTCGGCCTATCTGGTGATGTGAGTTGTCACGTCCGACTGACGTTGACTTTTATTTATCCTTCACCACAGCGTTTATTTCAAACACACACAAAACGAAATTGAGTTTCTTTATTCTAGATTACATAAATCTAATGCCACAAAAATAATGACGTTATCGATACTCAATAATAAAAACACCTACATTACTAACTAATGTATTTTTAAAAATCTTAACAATGGTCTGCATGTAGAGTGGTTCTTTCAGACTTTTTAAGGGGTGGGCGGACACTGATCAAAGTATATTTTCTATATAAATTCGTTATCGTTATAAAAGGCAGTAGACGGTCTCAACGAGCTCAGAAGTCAACAACATTACTTTTTGTAAACTATTATGAAAACATTAATAGGTATTTAAAGAAAAATTACAATACACAAAGAAGACAATGTGAAACATTAGTGAAACTCGACCTAATGACGCCACTAAAACAGTATTGTAACCCGAACTCGTGAAATGTTTATGTAACCCATCCTAAAACAATAACGTAACCCGATCTAACGAAACATTAAATGTAACCCGACCTAGCGACGCCACTAAAACATTAATGTAACCAGACCTAGCGACGCCACTAATACATGTGTGTAACCAGACCTAGTGACGCCACTAATACATTAATACGAAATATTACCACATGAATGTTTGCTATTCTATTATGGACTTACGTGCAGGTGACAATTATGCAATAATAATCGAGTGATGTGATTTGGCTACAGAGTTTGTTTTTTTTTTAATTCTATGTGTACGTGTGCGTGTAAGTATACATGTGCGTATAATCTTCTAAGAGGGCCAGTATACATTCTGGCCGCTCACCACGTTATTAGCTAATTGTAACATGCATAAATAACACTACAACACAACATTGGCCCAACACACTTGAGCTCTCCATATTAGTAGACTTGTCTTTGTGGCAGTGACGCACTATTGAAATATAGGTCATAGAGAAACGAAGAAGTAGCATATCGTAGGTCAACTAGGCATTGGTCAAGTAGAACTAATATAATGCAGCGACGAACTGACCATTTACGTGAGATGAACAGCTGTGGATATCGGTGGTAGTTGAAGTGGGAGTGGGGCCTATGCATTTTTTATATTATTAAAAAAGGAATAGTGAAGTGATAGTAACATCATTCAACCTACTTATACAAATCTTTTTTTGAAAAGTGTAAGCAAACTCGATAAGGTTTTCGTTGTTGGGTAAAAGAGCAAAATATTAAAAAGCAAGAAACACCGACACCCCACAGAGATGCATCTCTCTGGCCCCCGAACCGATATTTGATAGTTAATGCGGCCCTCGGGCTGGAAAGTTTGGAGACCCCTGCTCTAGATAACCAATTTTTATAAATATTATTGTATGCTACAGAATACGCTGAGTGGGAAACGACATTGTTCAATCTGCTTAATCTAATGTCTTTTAAAGGTGAAAGCTAATTCAATACAGTTTTGAATAATAGACGGAAACGAAAATGTACTAAAACAAAAATACATCAACCTTATTATTTCAAATTTTCTTATTAAATATTTCTTGTTCTTACTGCAAATGTCCGACTTAATTGTTTAATTAATGTTTATTTGTTTCAAATTTTTACAAAGCTATTTCTTTAATGTTTATTTTTATTGTTTCCCCTGTTGATATAAAAAATTAACATGGGAAGTAATTTATAAACAGGATATTAACAGAAACAATACACTTTAAAAAATGCATCTTTAGCTCAAATGTTTATAACACTGTAAGAAAATATAACATTAACTAAAATATAATATGTTCATTGAATTTTAGTTAACCTCGATTTGCGATTGGGTAATATATGTTCTTTATATAACATGTTTTCGAAGTTAAAAAGTGAAAATGTGACGAAGTGGTCGAGAGGTTGATTGCACAATTTGGCTTTACAGCGTTTAGTCATAAAGTATGGCTTTGGTGTATGGCTTCTGTTTACACTTTACCCAGACATCCAACAAGCCAATCCACAGATTATTTGCAAAACGCGTCCACTAAGACACATAAAATTTCTAGTTGTAATTCCATGTTGAAAACAAACATATTATAACAGCACTACCAAAGACCACTGGTCAAACCAATGCAATTAAACACATTTAGTTTTATTTAAATCCTGAATCAAAAAAGCATTAGTCCATTCTAAATAAATCTCAAACGAATGTAGGAGAAACAGACTGCAATCACATACATGTATGGTTTTCAAATCGATGACAGATCTACAGACATGTGTAGTTAAATAATGAATCTAGATACAATCGACCACATGCTAGTGATTTAAGGACAACTCTTCATATGAAGAGTTTAGTAGACACACACGTTGTGTTAGGATAGGCAAGTGTCGCAACTCGTGGATAAGAGCTTTTTTCAGGATCTATGTCCTGGGCTAGTCTCTCCAACTGTCCCCAGGTGTATCCAGGCTAGTCTCTCCAACTGTCCCCAGGTGTATCCAGGCTAGTCTCTCCAACTGTCCCCAGGTGTATCCAGGCTAGTCTCTCCAACTGTCCCCAGGTGTATCCAATCTAGTCTCTCCAACTGTCCCCATGTGTATCCAGGCTAGTCTCTCCAACTGTCCCCAGGTGTATCCAGGCTAGTCTCTCCAACTGTCCCTAAGCGTATCCAAGCTAGTTTCTCCAGCTGTCCCCAGGTGTATCCAGGTTAGTCTCTCCAAATGTCCCTAAGCGTATCCAAGCTAGTCTCTCCAGCTGTCTCCAGGTGTATCCAGGCTAGTCTCTCCAACTGTCCCCAAGCGTATCTAGGCTAATCTCTCCAACTGTCCCCAAGTGTATCCAAGCGATCCCGATTAAGTAACGTCCCACATATCAGCCTACAATTATATAACGTGTCACACATTGGTCTACATTTAAATATCATTTCAATACATCAACTTACACTTACGTGTTATGTCACACTTAATATACCAGATAACTAAACTATATTTGTATTACCAGTCACTACAACTTTTATTTGTAGTGTACATGTCCGCAATAATAATGTGTATCTATATCAATGTCAGCGTCCTTACAACAGTTGAGTTGTTATGGCAATCAAACGTCATCTTCTTCAAGGAATAATAGTTAGTCATCTATCAGACACATCATAAGAAAGAAATCTCTTTTATTTTGTTTACTTACAATTAAAGTAATAAGCAGAGCAATTACGAACAGCACTCAAAAGACGTTAACAATATGTTAAGTCTGTATTTGATCGATTTGATCGGAGAACCCCGATTCTAAATTTAAGATAACGAAACTCGATTCAAGAGTTAAGAATTCAAAATTAGTATTTTGATTTTTATCTGAACTATTTTAGGGCTGATATATTTCATATTGATATTTGTTACTTACGGTTTCTTATTTCTACTTAGTCAGACTTTAGATTAATTGTCTCATTTAACACAATCGTTTCGCAATATAGAGCTAGAAAATTAAACAAAGACTAAGATACTCATTCATATTATAACAAGTATTATAACTCTAATAAACACGATAAAGCATTCATAATAATGTTAGGAACTTAGCATTTATTACATTTAGTTTAGAGCATTAAAAATAATGCTGTGTTCTTTCAACTAATAAAGACATGTTCTTTCAGGTTAAGAAGAAATACAAATAATTAAGCAACTAAACAAAGTTAAGCACTTTGTTGTACCGTTTCATATATCTACTGAAACAAAATGCGTGGAGTAGTGAATTGTTTCCATTAAAGTAACAGTGTTTTCTAATGTTACTAATTTTAAACAAAACACGCTCATCAAACGAATGTAAGTTTATAGTGGATGAATGGTGAAAAAGATGGATCCATCATAGCTTTATTGTGCCCGCTTTGTTAGGGTGTATATATATATATATTCAAATGTACATCTGTGTTAGGGTGTAATAAAATGTGTACATATGTACGACTATGTTAGGGCGACATATGTGTATATGTGTACGGTCTGCATAACATTTAAATGTGTGTGTTAAGGTGTAACACGTTAACATATGTATAGCAGTGTTACGATGTAATATGTTTACATATGTACATCCTACCTAACAATGATTTTGAAAGTTAGAAATGTGTTAAATGGTGTACAAGGGCAAGTGTCCATTCTGGCATTTATCGCATTCGGGCAAGTGTCTTTCGGGAAAACGTCCGGCTCCCCTATAGCATTAGCCCTACCCTATTTAGAAGCTAATAACTTAAAAAACTCTTTCAAATTAATGTACACTGACACACACACACACAAATGCCTTCTGAATAAAATAACAAATACAATTGAAAATATTCGAAAAACAAAATGTGCACTTTGGTAGTGGAAAGCATTGAACCACTGCTACGGAACTGACTACAGCACAGTTGTGGGGCTGGGCCTTGAGCCCAAGCAGCTGTCAGCATACAGTCTACTCCACCTATTCTTAGTGTTTTTATATTGTTTAAAGTTTTTTTACAGTATAATATTGTTATGAATTATGAAAATAAAATAATATAATCATTATGGAATTAGCGAGCCGCATCTTGACATCAAAAGAGCCGAATGCGGCACGCGAGCCGCTGGTTTCCGACCCTTGTAGTAGACGTACGAACAATATAACTTAATAACAGCTGGCTTTTTAAAAAATAAATAATTTTTCAACCAATTAAGCAAGACACTAAGGGCGGTTTTTAAATTAAATTATTTGCTTTTATCAAAAAGTATCATTAAAAATGCACACAATTTTTTCTTTCGAAATGTAATTATACCATTAGTAATGTTTCAAGTTCAGCTTTCTAAGCTAGGCAATTAATAATATATAACATTTGGTTTAAGAGATCTTAAATAATGTGTGAGCATTATTTTCTTATTTTTCTGGTTCTTTGTAAATGGATTTATTTAGTTGTGAATTGGTTTTGTATCTGTGAGTTGTTTCCCTTTAGTTATTTAAAAAAGTAAATGGGACGTAAGTGTGATATGCTTGTTTGAAATGCATGATCAAATTAATATTCATTTACTTAAGATCACCCAATCTTATAATAACTGTGCATTTCCACTAATCAATATGACTTATAATTGCCTGAAGACGGGTTGATTATTTGAAGAGTTTCAGATAATGTTTTGTAACTGACTGAGTAGGCCCTATTGTAGTATATGTTACAGTTCTCCAAATACTTTGCTTGTGTTGTTCATGGTTGTTATATTGCAACTAATCCTTCTAACAGATGGTGAGCTGAGTTTCTTCCCGGCATCTCATCGGGGGTGCTCCGCCCCCCCCCCCCTGAAGTAAGTCTACCGCCCACCCTAGAACAAAATGGAATTTATATAGAAAACATATACTTAAACCAGTGTCCGCCCCCCCCCCCAACCCCGAAAATATCAAGAGCCTCCCCTTTCCCCCCCCCCCCATAGAAAAAAGTCTGGAAGAAACACTGATGGTGAGAGAAGCTTCTGTAGCAGCAAAATGTACGATCCTACTCAGATGTCCCGACCTCAACCACAGTCAACTGTGGGGAATGTCCAGACATGTACTCAGCTCCGTCTTCAACACGTTTTTATCAAAGAAAAATGGGCCACAGGCTTAAGAAGTCACATAATCAGACAACTAATTAGTCAACGTAAAATACTGAACTACGAACGACGGACGTGTGGACAAGTGGTTTCTTACAAAGTTGAACATTTTAGCAATTCTGTTATGTAGTTGGTTGCTTATATTAAAATGATATTGACACGTATTAGATTTTAGGTTAAATGTTTTATTATGTTGATTTTAACGTAGACTTTCAGCAAAAACGAACTTTGGACATTCAATTTCCCTCACTTATTGAGACCTAAAACACATACTTTTTAACTAAACATGATAATATGGTACGCTGAAGTTTGATCATAGTGATACTTTGACCAAGTGTACTCTATTCCTTTATGGAAAGGTTTTACTTAAGGGGCGATCCATTAATGACGTTAAAAAAAATCAGATTTCCCCCCCCCCCCCCCCCCCCTCCCACCACCTACCACACATAAAACTTATTGCGGACGTCCACAAAAATGTAATAAACCGCTCACAAATTACTATTTTAACCATGTTTAGTATTAAGCCTAAATGTTAAAAGCAGAAGGTAGACATGGAAAGAAAAAAATTAGTAGGTTTTATTTTTAAACTTCGAATTATGTTTTTTTGGTTAATATTAAGGATTGTCCCATTTCCTTTTATTTATTTTTTTTATTATTTTTTTTTATTTGAGGGTGGGGGCTAACACATTATAATTATCTATACTCGTTAAACTATATTATTTTCTTCAATCGTTGAACGTATTTTAAAGATTAATATTAGCATTTATGACATCAATAAGTCGCAAGGCCTCTTAGGACTTTGTTCAGATATTTGGTCAAACGTATGTTTTGACGTATGTGAGTGCTAATGATTAACTGTATAATTACAACAGGGGATTTGTTCTGACAATTAAACGTCATTTTCTTCACGGAACAATAGTTACGTCATCCATCAGAAGTAACAGCAGGTGTTGACACGTTTAAGTAATTTCTATGAAGTCGTTTTCGATTTATTTATTTTTATTTATTTTTTTTCAAATAAGTAGCAAAGTACAAAGCTATGGATCAAGCATTAAATGTAGATCAAAACGATTAAAGCTTGTCTTTAAAGAGTGCTAACAAACTTATTATAGTTTTTGGTCTTCAAAAATTACAAAAAAAAAAATTGTTCAAAACAAAATTACATAATTAAATAAAATTACATACAAACCAAGCTTGTTATTTTAATATAATATATGTAGTTTGCAATTCAGACTTACTAGTCGGGTTCCTGTATATTCTATCAGTTCATTTGCACGGCTAGTGATATAAACTAGAAGAAAATTGTCTCCCGTGAGCTGTTTAGTAAAAATAATGGGAAGTAATAAGTAAATAAGTATTTTTAGTCAAACACATGTAATATTTTTCGTTTGATTTAAGGTTTACAATATACCCAAACATACTACCAACAATCCAACACTTCTACTAATGTAAGGTCATCGTGTAAGACATTAAGACTGTGAGAGTTGAACTTTGAACTTAGGTTTTGCATTTACACAGCGCGATCAGCAACGGTACAATACAGTATCAATGCAACTGACTATAAAGAATGTTTACATGTCCTGTTTTAGCTAAGCTTGTGTTTATAGCTTTAATGATATAACTCTTGTCTCGATTTGGTTCCAACACTATTATCACTTTATTTGTTAACCTTGGAATAGATTAAGGTATGTAATCATTTAAATAAAAACATTTTTTTATGTTGGCTATCAAATCAAAAATAATTTCAACAAATTATATGATCGTTTCTAGCCACGATAATAGCGCTTGATTAGGGAACCCAATCAGTCAATATGATTTTTTTAAAATGTTCCCACGAAGATCGAAGACAGAGGAAAATCTCTACGAATATGAATAACTCTAAGTGATTGACATTTTGTTTTATATTTGGTTTAATTTTTTTTTTAATTATTGTTACGAAATTCGCTACTCAAATTTACACGGCATATATATCAGTACATTTTAAAGCTTTTGTCACCACAAGTTTTTGATAGAACTACTGGTCAGGTTTCTACAAGGTCCTAAAAATCGCACCCTTTTTAGTACGCAAAAGTTTCGAAATTAGCATATTATTTATCATAAACTTTATTTCTTTGAAAGCTATCAACATTATCTCATGACAAAAGTTTTATATTTGCTTGAAGAACAATTACTGAAGATATGTTGGGTACTGTTTTATGAAGAACAATTACTGAACATATGTTGGGTACTGTTTTATTTAAAATAAACCAGGAGTGACCTCCCCTAAACTTTCTCGAATATTCTTATATAAAATAACAGGGGATGGGAACTCGGGCTATAGACATGATTTTTAATCCATTTTAAATACTTAAAGTTTTAAAAATAGAATAAAATCTCGTAGACAAATTAATTGCACACCAAGTGAACGCCCAATAAAAAAGCGCATAATAGTGCGCAATATTATTAGTACTTTTAAAATTTACATTAGTTTTTTTGAGAAATCGGAAGTAGCATAAATTACTACTTCCAGTCAACGGAAATTACTCAAAATTTAACAGAAGGTAGAGAATTAGATCTTTTACTTACATGTGAAATTTCATTTATCTATCTGAAATAGTACTTAAGTTATATGCTTTTGAAAAATTCAAAGTAGGAAAAGTACCACTTCCGGTTATCGGAAATCGCTCAAAAGTTGATACGGATCTACGATTTTGATATAATACTTATATGTGAAATTTCATCAACCTAGCTGTAACGGTACTCAAGTTATCGTGTTTACACACGGACACACACACAGACACACAGACACACACACACACAGACATACGGACAAGATTGCAAAATTATGTTTTTCCGTATCAGTGAGGTGTAAAACGTCGAGATCTGTAAAAATCTCGATTTTTTTTTTTGCACGATTACAATACTTTCTCTATACTTCGTATATACAAGAAAGTAAAAAATGCAGTAGGCTTTTAGGTTCTAAAAACTGCAAACGGAGAAAAACAGCAAAAAAATAATTATTAAGGAATAGTAGGTCATGAATCCTAATTTATAAAAGGCCATGTGCGCTCTTCTCTCTCTCTCTCTCTCTCTGTCTGTCCGCAAAATATTTTCGCCGGACATAACGTCAGAATCGGCAGCGATATATGGATACCTTTATACGGACTTTTGTTGAAAATAATATGTTAGATGTTTTAAATGTATAACCACAAAATTATTTAAAGAAGAAAAATAAAAAATAAAGGCGTATTCGAATGTAGAGAAACAGTATTATTTATGCAACCGGAAAAGCATTAATATATGTGAAAAAGAACGCATAAAACTGTGACGTCACTATTGCTTATACATTAACTAATGACGTCATCTGCCGTGTTTAGAATGAAAAGAAATGAACTATTTTATTCAAATTTGATTTAGATCTACGTACACTATGAAATGTATACAATACAATTTTTCCGGCCTAAACTCATAAAATTTATTTTATGTATTTGGATTCTAGATCTAGAGATTCTAGATCTAGACTAAATCTAAATCTAAATCTACGCAATAACTAGATCTAGACGTAGACGCTAAGATCTAGATTTAGACTCCAACTTCTCTAAAATCAATTCCAAAAATAAATTTCTATATTAGGACTAAACTATTTCAAGACTTATTTATTTTATACAAAATCTTTGTTTGGAACTGGCTAATTTGGGATAAAAAATTAATTTGAAAGAATAGGCATATTCGCGTAAGTTAAGATTTTAAAATACGTGTTTCATTCACCGTATTTATAAGGTGCCTAAATAGCGGAGATGTTAGTGTACATTAAACCACGCAGGTGGTGCGGGTTCGAGACACAGCAAGTCAACTTGGTTAATGTATTCTTTTTTATTATGCTCGGGCTAAACTTAAAAAAAAATTCTTTGTCGGGTGTCCGATAGGGCACTTCCCGGCGCCGCAGGCGCTTCAAATTTGGCATGATCTTGCCTTGGTGCGACAGAACACGGGGGCCGGTTGGCCGAAAAGTCTACGATGTGGGGGTCAAAACTGACCTCGACTGACCGGTACCTTATATGAGCTATAAATCGAAAAAAAATGTCCACGGAGGAACCTCTTCATAACTCTTGAGGTCGTAGACCGACCTTCGGGCGAATTAATTAAGCATTCAAATTCTCAATGTTTTCGAAAGCCTAGGCGAAGCTGGGCAGCATGCCTAGTATACCATATAAGTGAAATTTGTAAAGCTGATTAGGGGTCGTCCATAAATATTCAACTTCATAGTGGATATCACAAAGAATTTAAACCATATAAATTAACTGTATTTGTATTACCAGTCACAAGTTATATATGTAGTGTACATATCCGAAATAATAATGTGTATATATCAATGTCAGCGTCGTTAAAACAATTGAGTTGTTACGACAATCAATGGTCATCTTTTTTCAAGGAACAATAGCCATCTATCAACCCAACATCATAAAGAAGTTTACTCTTTAAATTTGATATCTTTACACTTAAAAGTATTTTTTTTTTTTTTATAATACTTTTATTTGCAATTAAAACAAGTACATCAACATCAAATTTTTTAACATAATTTTGAACACCAAATGAAAACGAAAGGCTTTGCAAATGTACATAATGAATATTTACATGATGTCATGTATTTGATTATAAAAAAAAATTGCAAAGGATGACAGTAAAAGGGGTGAAGGTCAAATGAAAGTGTCAGAAGTCTTGGTGGGGAGAGGAAAGGAAATTTTTCAGAGAGGGTCAATGGGACAGTGAAGCATTTTCTATGTAGGAAAACAACTTAAGTTGACTAATTGAAAGGGTGTTGTAGTGGTCGCATTGAGTTTTCAAAAGGTTGCTGTGTGAAAGATGAGGGGAAAGAGACAAGATTTAGAACTTTAAATAAGTTCTGGATATTGATGTTGCGGTGGGTGGTGGGGTCGTTGGAACAGTTTAGGGATTGTGGGGTTATCATGTCTGGGGGTAAAGTGGATAGAGGGGGAGAGAGGAGGTGGTAGATTTTTTATTTTTTTTTATTTTTATTAATTCAATTGTTTTAAACATTTAAATCAGTAATAATAATATATTTGATAGATTTTACACAGCATCAAAGACATGAACAATGAACATCAATTGCATATATAATAATCAAAGGGGAAAAAATAAAATGGCATAAGAACTAGATTTAAAATAAGGTGTGCAAACTAGGTTTCTCTTCACTGCTTAGTTTAGTGTGCTGCGGAGTCAAAAGTTCACATTGTAGCCACCCATGGACAGAAATAGAAACGACCGTGGGAAAAGTGTCTCTGTAATCACATACTGATCTATCATTCCAAAACTTTCCACGACATAAAATTGACCCTTGGCAATGAGGGCACGCTACCTTGAAATACTTTATTCATTTCTTTCCTGTATATTTCTTTTTTTTTTCTCAGTTAAGTGAGAGTTCCCAGTCTATGTCTTAGCTTTGCTTGAAATATTTCTTTTAACTCGATGTCCGTGTATTTTGTGAAAAAATATCTGACTTTATTCCTAATTTGCCATATAGTCGATCTATAAATAGCCGTTGCTACTAGTCTGTTTTCGTCTTCTGTTCTTTGTCTAGTCGTGTTAATTAAATTAAGTGTGATTGCTTTATTTGTTGTGGCTGTTTGATTGGTGGTGTTTAATATTTTCGCACGTGTTTGCTTTGCTTTCTGTACTAATATACAATCTAAATAAATGTGTTTCTCAGTTTCTTGTATATTTTGTTTACACGTTTGACATGTTATTTTAACATTTTGATTTGACTTTGTATTTCGTGAAACTGGAGTTGTATTAAAAATCAGTCTGTATGCTACTTCCCTTTCTTTTGGTGTAATGTGCTTATTATGTAGGTTTTTAAATGTATCTTTAAATGTCTATTATATTGTGTTCCCTGGCCCAACTAATTCTCGTGTATAAGGGTGTCGCTTGTTGCTTGATTAGGTTGTCGTATATTTTTTGTGTGTCTTCCCCAATAATACTTTTGTTTCCTTGGAATGTTTCTAGCGTTTCTTTATAGCTTTTATACACTTAAAAGTAATAAGCAAAGTACCTAGAAACTAATGACATACCGTCGAAGATCCGATTTATTCGTTTCGTTTGAAAAAAATGTAAACAAATACGATACAGTTTTTTTGACTATAAATACAAACACTTTAAACAAAATCACCCATTATTCTGAATATTTTTTTTATTTCTATTTTTACTTATTATTTAACAAATATTAAGTTTGATTTACTTTTCAGGCGTAATAATACGATTCATGTTTGTTTTATATGTTTTGTATACGGCTAGTAATAAACACTAGAATAGAATTGCCTCCCTTATAAAATGGAGTGTATAATGGGAAGTAATAGCAAAAAAATTAAAATAAAAATGTATCCAATATAAATTGTGTATTGGAAGTTAGAACATACCATCATGTGACGAAGTAGTCGAGAGGTTGATACCGCGACCCGGCCTTTAGTCAAACATCAAGTTGATATTCTTGTATGGTTTCTGTTTACAATTTACTCAAACATCCTACCAACTATTCAACTTATCTACTTATATAAGGACAGCGTGCAACACTTTAAGACTGTTACAGTGAAGCCCACGTCCGTATCCATGAAACCGTCTATACACAATGTAGCGATAAAAAGACTTTAGAAATATGTTACGCCTGTATTTGATCGTTTCGATTTGTGAGCCCCGATTCTAAATTTAAAATAACGAATCTCGATTCAAGATTTAAGAATACATAATTAGTAATTTATTTTTTATCTGAACTATTTTAGGCCTTACGCATTTCATATTAATATGTGTGTATATGTGTTACTTACGGTTTCTTGTTTCTACTGAGTTCGACGTTAGGTTACTTGTCTCATTGAACTCAATTGTTTCACAATAAAGAGCTAGATGATTAAACAGAGACTACGATACGCATTATCAATTTTTATACCAATTAATTGTTGGAAACTCTAATAAGTATAAGAAAATACCTCCATTAAACGAATAGAAGTTTATTGTCGATGAATAGTGAAAATGAAGTATCGCATATCGCTATTTTGTGCCCGCTGTGTTAGGGTGTATATATTTACTTATGTACGGCTGTGGTAGCGTGTGTTTATGTTTACACATGTCCATCTGTGTTAGGGTGTCATAATATGTATACCTATGTTCGGCTATGCTAGGTTGGCATATGTGTATATATTTGTAAGGCCTGCATAACATTTAATTTTTTGTGTAATATGTTAATATATGTATGATTTTGTTACTGTCTAATATGTTTGCATATGTACAACAAACCTAACAATGATCTTAAAAGTTAAATAGAAGACTTTACATTGAGACATGCTCACCCTGACAGAGACAGTTGACTTGAAGATTTTACATTGTGAAATAGTCACTCTGTTGCCGTTTCCAATTAATGGAATCATCACTGAAGTTGACTTTAACACTGGCTAGTAAACCAAAATTAAATATATTTCTAAAAAAAATGGGGATACGCAATTCCTGCGTTGGTTGAGGTAATGGTTAAGGTGCTTCCTCCTCCCCTAAAATTATATCACACCTCATTTTACCAAATCCCTCCCTCAAAAAACTATTTTTTTATATATTTTTTCTACTTAAATCTTAACTAAGCTCGATTTTCTTGACAACACAAATAAAATTAAAACTCATTTTCTAGTTTTTATAGCAAAAACGTTTGATTTCTTTTTCTCTCGATCATCATCAACCCCTCCTCTTCTATCCCCTCCCCTCTCCAGATATGTCGTCATGTATAGACGATCCATTATATATCTGGTACTCTTTTGTAAGCGAAAATTGATATGCATACAGCTCAACACATTATGGGTTCTACTTTTAATAGTGAAGCAAAACAATACAATTCACCAAAAAAAATATAAAGTTTTCTGTTCTTAATTTGTATTTTCATTTAAGAGAATAGGGCAGGGGTCGGCAACCTGCGGCTCGCGAGCCGCATGCGGCTCTTTTGATGTCAGGATGCGGCTCTTCTGCTCCATGCACAAATATTAATAATTATTTTATTTTCGAAACTCTTTAAAATATTGTTCTGCAACTTTCGGTGATGAACGATATAATAATAACTATAAACAATAAACACTCGCCATTCTGCTAGAATATTTAGTTACTTCCTATTAAATTGTCTATCCCGAATCGAAATATTCAACTTCATGGTGGATATTACAAAGAAACTAAAAGAGCTAAATGTAAAACTGCAAGGAAAGGAAAACCTAACCTATGCCTTGCTTGAAAAAGTTGATTGTTTCGAAAAAAAAAAAAACTTTTTTGTTGAAGTCACAGAGAGCGATACATTACTTAATTTTGATAAATTTGAAAAACAAATACCATGATGAAACCAATGCTACTTTTAACATGAATTACTTAGGCATTACAATGAACAAAATGAAGGATGGATTCCTGAGTGATTTGAGCAAACATTTCACGGAACTCAGGAGAAAGTTAGAAGATGCACGTTTCGCTGCACAACTGGACAGCTCTAACATAAATGCCTCGAGTTGAGGCCCTATTATATACGCATGGAATATTGTCCCAAGATACTACAATGAAGTAAATAAGTTAGCATTTGGAGTGCTGACGATCTTCAGGTCACTATATTCATGCGAGCATGCGTTTTCTTGCATGAAAAAAATAAAAAGTAAAGAAGCCAACCAGTGTTTCTTCCGGGCATTTTTCGGGGGACGAAATTGACTTTATATAGAAAATATATACTTTTAACAGTGTCCGCCCCCTCGGAAATTTTAGTCCTTCCCCCGCGAAAATTGTAAGTGCTCCCCCCCCCCCCCCTTCGGAGATAAAAGTCTGGAAGAAACACTGAAGCAAACTAACAAATAAAAAAATCTTAAGGCGTGCTTGAAACTAAAAACAAGTTATGAACCAGGTTTAAACAAACTTCCAATAAGCTTGCAAGGTCAAACTATAATTGTAAATATTATTCAATAATTATTGTTATATATATTGATTACTTATTTTATTATTCTAGCAGAGCTGGTTTAAATACTCAAATATGTTTTGTGCTAATCCTGTGTATGTTTTTATATGAATAAATATTATTTCATATTAATAGCTATTTATTTTTATACAGGCCTATATATATATATATATATATATATATATATATATATATATATATATATATATATATATATATATATATATATATATATATATATATATATATATATATATATATATATATATATATATATTCCTAAAAAAATATCATAATATTGAAATAAAAATGGCGGCTCTTTAAAAACTGGGAAATTTTGTAAATTGCGACTTTTGGCTCTTCCGTCTAAAAAGGTTGCCGACCCCTGGAATAGGGACATTACAAAACACAACATACCAACCGCTCACAATCTCGAATCAACGATTTCCTCGCATGTCTTTCAAATGAGTAAAAATCAATGCTGCTGTGTTTTAAGTTTGCAATTACAAAAAATTTTTAAACATTAAACAAAGGCACATTTATTATTTTTGCCTTTTATTTGAAACGCTTAATTATAGAATACGTGTCTAATTTTAAGAAAAAGTAATAACTCTATTTGATTTATCTGTTTATAATTTACCAAATGGTCTATTTAATATGTAATTACTTCCCTTGCACATTAACCAAACTAGAAAAAAATGTTTAGTAAATATCAGCATCGGAAAACGAAACAAACAAATAATAAAAATATGGGCGACATTGTATCGAATCATATGGATACATTTAACATATACTAATATAAAAACTATGTAAAAATGTAGATACGTATGCGTTACTAAAAGATATGGTCAAATGTAGCTCAATTTAAAGATGTGCATGTGTTAAATATGGTAGGTATTATGTTGATACACTCATGAATCAAGTTATTGAAACTGTCATTTAAATTAGTGGACGGAGTAGTCGAGTTACTTATTGCACCGATTCTCTTCTCGACATTTTGACTAAGATCAAAGTGTACTATCTGCTATGGGTTATGTACAGAGTCAGGTAACCCATCTGACCTGCCTGGACTAATTGCCCCGTTCATTTTTTGAAAAAAAAATATCATAATTAAATCATCAGTTATTTTGAACGCCAAATAATATTAGTAAAATAAATCATAACTAATTACGTTTATAACAACTTATTATAAAAAATATCCAATTAACAACACTGTGATGGTACGAATGGATCTTGTTTGTGGTTCTTCTTGTTGCACCAGTTGTGAGGGTGGGGTTTTTTACGAGGCGTCACGAATGAATCCAATAACACACAGTTCAAGTTCAACTATAATTGTTCTTTATTAAAATGATATTTATGTTCAAGTTTCTACCTAACTGATCTACACTGTACTATTTACTTCTACTACTGACTGTTCATACCACATGCTACCTACTACTACGCACTCCCATGACCAATCCTAACACTATCTACATTCTACAACCTAACACCTTCTACCTTCGCTAGCTAATCATGATCTCCTAACTATCTACATTCTCGGCCGTCTCTGCCGCTTCCTAACACCTTCTCTACTCCTCGCTAGCTACCTATCAACTGCTGCTAATCTCTCTACTACTGACCCACGCCTCAGTGGTCAGCTGACCGTCCCACGTGACCGGTCAGCCCTGTGCGCTCATTGGCCTCTCTAACCAACCAACTAGGCCTATAGTCTGTTTCCGCTAACCTATATCTGCTAAACATGTATGACGTAATCTTGCGTCATCACAAACACATTGCTGCCAATTAAACGACAACACCAAACACAAATTAAACGATACTATTTACACGTGTTTTTATTTAGTTTAAAATATTAATTATATTTTCTTTTTTTTTTAATAAGTACTGATATATTTTAAGAAAACAAAATGTAGTTCGCAATTAAAACAATGTAATGTGTATATACGTATATATTAATTATACTCCCCCTTGATCATTGTCACGTAGTTAGGTACATTGTTACTGCTCTACAATCATTAATTCAGTTATTGTAACTTTCATTTAACGCAGATACTACAATGGTCCGAGTAGTCGAACGGTTGATTGCACCATTTTACTTCTCGGCATTTTGACTAAGAGCAAGTTGTTCTATCTATTAGGTGTTCTGTACGGATTTCTAAGCCGTGGCCGCAGTTTTCCCTAATGTTAGTCAAGTAACCATTTGAGCTGGGTGGAAAAGGACGTCTCAAGTCAAAAGTAATGTTACATTTCTGACAAAATAATGTGTATTTAAAGCAAACTAGTTTGAACCCTAAACTTGAATTAATATTAATTAAACCGATTTTATTTGGTGTTTAAACATTAAACTATTATAAGTATCATTATTTTGTTTTACATAATAAATATAATGGAAGAAAACATATTGACACTAATAAACATATCCATGCGTTTTAAATATAACTACTGTATACTTTGATACCGTTATTGATTTTCTAATTTTTACTGCAAAAACAGGTGTTTACTTTTTTTCTCCATCAGCGATTATATGTTAATGGTTGCCTCCCTTAGACCATTCTACCAACGCTACAAACGTGTTAGTGTCGTGTCTGTTGTATTACAGGTCTGTGACAGTCACTCATCGTTGCAGAGTTCGGCTGGTCTGGTGATAGGATTCGTCGCGTCCGACATTAACAAAGCATTTCAACAGACCTGAGATCATCGTGTATGATTTTTTTTTGTATCTATGGGAATGATGCACAAGTCGTGAAACAATGGTTTCATCATATTTAGTTTTAGAAACAGCCGAACTAAGTTCCAACAATTCATATATGCTTTAGTAATATATGAGTTTATATGAGATTATATGTTAAAAAAAGGTGTTCAGCGGAAGAATTAAGTTCACATAGATGTTCAGTTGACAGACGAATTTGACATATTGTGTTCACATAGATTTTCAGTCCCCAGGTGTATCCAGACTAGTCTCTCCAACTGTCCCCAGTTGTATCCTGGCTAATCTCTCCAACTGTCCCCAGTTGTATCCAGGCTAGTCTCTCCAACTGTCCCCAGGTGTAGCCAGGCTAGTCTCTCCAACTGTCCCCAGGTGTATCCAGGCTAGTCTCTCCAACTGTCCCCAGTTGTATCCAGGCTAGTCTCTCCAACTGTCCCCAGGTGTATCCAGGCTAGTCTCTCCAACTGTCCCCAGTTGTATCCAGGCTAGTCTCTCCAACTGTCCCCAGTTGTATCCAGGCTAGTCTCTCCAACTGTCCCCATGTGTAACCAGGCTAGTCTCTCCAACTGTCCCCAGGTGTATCCAGGCTAGTCTCTCCAACTGTCCCCAGTTGTATCCAGGCTAGTCTCTCCAACTGTCCCCAGTTGTATCCAGGCTAGTCTCTCCAACTGTCCCCAGTTGTATCCAGGCTAGTCTCTCCAACTGTCCCCAGTTGTATCCAATCTTCTTGATGTCTTCTCCCAGGCCTCTTTTTTTTCCTGTAGATTCCAGTTGAGAGCCTGTCTTCTTATGCTGGATAAAAGCTTCATGAGTGTGTGGCCAACCCATTTCTATTCTCTCTGTATGAACTATTCAGCTGGCAGCTGGTTTGTTTGTTGCCATGGTACATCATTTGTGATAGTGTTGGTCAGCGTACTGTCACACAACAGACCACAGATTAGTTTAGATCCTCCCCTCTCTGTACACACATCTTATCCTAAGTAAATAACAACAACATGTCTTTCAGTTTGTTTTGATGTTGTTGCATCTTCTTGATAAGTAGGAATGGGATTGTCAAAGATTAAAACAACTGCTACACAAGCTACATTATTACTCGTATTTATCCATGTATGTTGGAGACAAATCAATCAATCAAAATGAAAAACCTAACTAATTAACTTCTAAGAAAGCAGCTTTTACAATTTTAATGTCACAACGAGCATAGATTGTCACAAGTAAACCCCATCAAATATGCAGTTGAATTTGTCTTTAAAAAAAAACCGATATTTTTTTCCAAAATCATGTCTTAACTCTGTCAACATAGAGTATTTTTATCGATTCCTATTACCATTTTTTAAAACCGTTTTCTAAAATTTCACACGTAAGTAAAAGTTCTAATTCTCTACCTTCTGTCCAATTTTGAGTAATTTCCGTTGACCGGAAGTACTAATTTACGCTATTTCCGATTTCTCAAAAAACGCATGTAAAATTTTAAAGTACTAGGTGTTCACTAGGTGTGGGACGGAGTTGTCTAGCGGTAGAGTGCTGGACTGCTAACCCGTTAGTCTCGAGTTCGAATCCGAGTTCAAGTTAGTAGACCGTCCCTGAGTTCACCCAACTCTGATGGGTACCTAACTCCTGCTAGGGAAAGTAAAGGCGGCTGGGCAAAGTGCTGACCACACTATCTCTTCATATGCCGAGGTCACAGAAACAAGTGAACTCTACTTCACTTGCCCCATAGACCGTCAGGATTGAAAGGGAAACTTTTCACATTTTTTTTACAAGATTCTATTCTATTATAAAAAGTTTAAGTAATTAAAAATGAATAACAAATATTGTCTATTTCCTGAGTTGCCATCCCTCGTAATTTTATATTAGAATATGCGAGAAAGTTTAGGGGAGATCACTCCCGTTTTATTTATAATGCAAAAGTGTGACGTCACACCATTTGACCCCCCCCCCCCCCCCCCTCATCACACACCGTCACAACATTACGGACCCTCCTCCCCTCTTCGATTGTGACGTTATTTACGGACGACCCCTTAGCCGATAAATAAAATATATTTTTAACAACAATCAATACAAATTATTTTACATTGTAGAGGGTCAGATGTTGTCAAACAGATGGTATCAGTCTAGATCAGGGGTCTCCAAACTACGGCCCGCGGGCCGCATGCGGTCCGCGAAGCCCTCTCATCCGGCCCGCGGAGATCTTTTTGTCCAAGGAAAAAGTCGTTTGTTGGTGATTGCTGAGGAAGTTTGCCCAGAAAAATCAGAGACATACCTGGAAGAAACTGGCCCCCGAACTGAAATTTGATAGTTAATGCGGCCCTCGGACTGAAAAGTTTGGAGACCCCTGGTCTAGATAGATAAGACCTCCAGTAAGATCGACTTATAGGCCTACATTTTAATAGCATCTTACACATCCACCTACATTTCAGTTACATCCGACACATTGGTCTACACTTATATAGCATGTCTCAAATCGGTCTACAGTATGTGTATCATGTCACACATACAATACAATATACATTAATAATATCTATAACGCAAGTTTCAAGCAATACACTGAGTTTAAATGTCAGTAATAATAATTTGTGTCTACATCAGTGTTAACGTCATTACAACACCTGTTATTTGTTCTGACAATTGAACGTCATCTTCTTTATTGTTTTGCAAATAAGTAGGTAAAAGTACAGTGTAGAGGAAGACCATCACAAAATTTATTGAACAGCCGTATTCGCATCTCTTTGAAAAGTGCAAACAAACTCCTTATAGTTTTTCGGTCTTTAAAAAAAAAAACATAAATTGTTAAGAAAAATTACATATACTCTAAAGGAAAACATCAAGGTTTTATTACAACTTTTTAATTTACTTTATAGTCTTTAATTTTCAATTCACACTTACTAATCAGGTTTCTGAACATTTTATCAGTTCATTTAACGGCTAGAAGAAATGCGTTTCCCGTGTACTGTTTAGTATCAATAATGGGAAGTAACAAGTAAATACCTATTTTTAGTCAAACAAATGTGAGATTTGTTTTATGATTTATGTTTACAATGTACCCAAACATATTACCAGCAATCCAACACGTCTACTAATATAAGAACAACGTGTAAGACATTAACACTCTTATAGTTGGACTTTGAACTTATATTTTACA
This sequence comes from Physella acuta, assembly GCF_028476545.2. Classification (NCBI taxonomy): domain Eukaryota; kingdom Metazoa; phylum Mollusca; class Gastropoda; family Physidae; genus Physella; species Physella acuta. Next base: position 669,965 of record NW_026731930.1, on the reverse strand, counting down.
TTTACGCAGCGCGATCCAAATCGATACAATACAGTATTCATGCAACCGTCTATTCTATAAAGAATGTTTGCATGTACTATTTTAACTTTTGTTTATTGCTTTAATAATATAACTCTTGTCTCGATTTGGTTACACCAGTATTATCACTTTATTTGTTAACCTTGGAATAGGTTATATGATGTAATCATTTAATTAAAACAAGATTTTAAGTGTTAGCTTTTAAATCCAAAATATGTTCAACTAAGAAAGTAGACAGAGGATATTCTCTAATTAATATTGAATGACTCTAAATAATAAGTATGCTTTTACATTTTGTATAATATTGTTTTTTTTTTATTATTCAAATGCTATTCGCCACATAGTACAATTATCAAACACCTGATAAATCTAGCTATCCAATTGTGCCAAATATAACATAATGACGGATATAAAACGTTTCGTAGATAGTTTGTAAGATCTGGAGAAAAATTACTATAAATACGTTTGTTTCTCATTACCATGTTGTAGCTTATGAGACATTTACATACATAAGCGACACAAGTTTTGTTTTTTTAGAAAGCGAGTTAGGCTATTTTCTTATTTTCAGTGCATTTAAAAGCTTGTTATAATGGTATTTTTGTATTTGATTTATTTTTTTAACTCTATAATTTCTACTTTGTTGATATTGTTGTAACCAACCATTGGACGGTCTACACACTGGAAGACTGGACTAGGGTGGTAAAAATAGATCGGATGTGTAGGCTCGTGGTGACGGCGTCCTGCAAGACAGAAGTAAACACATTTCTGTAGACAACTATACATAGAACAACACACAAGACATAGGCAAGACAGAAGTAAACACATTTCTGTAGACAACTATAAATAGAACAACACACACAAGACAGAAGTAAACACATTTCTGTAGACAACTATAAATAGAACAACACACATGGCATAGGAAGACAGAAGTAAACACATTTCTGTAGACAACTATAAATATAACAACACACACAAGACAATGACTTAGGTAGGACTAAAGTACACATCACTTGAATATGTCAGAATGTAGAATCCCCATATTCATATTTTTTTCCGATAATATTTGAAACTAGATGTATGCACATCAGTTACAGAACAGTAAATAGAAGACTGTAAATTGCGAAATGTTTACTCTGCTGGCTTTTTCAAATAATGAAATCAGCGCTAAATTTGACTTTTACATTTGCGATTAAACCACAACTAAAGATATTTTGCAAAATCTGTGGATAAGCAACTCCTTCCTTTGTTGTGGCCATGAATGATGCGTGCTTCCTCCTCCCCTAAAATGATATCAAGCCTCACTTTACCAAATCTCTCCCTCAAAATTACATTACACATTCAATGGTATTTTTTAAGGTTTATTTTTTTTTTATAGCTTTACCTACCCTGACTTTCTTGACAAGCGAAATTATGGTTAAAACTCATTTGCTAAATGTTTTAGTGCATACACGTCTTTAGTTTTTCTCCATCGTAACCTAACCAAACCCCCCTCTTCTATCCCCTCCCCTATCCAGATATGTCGTCATTTATAGATCATCCCTTATATATCTGGTACCCTGATGTAAGCGAGAGATAAAAATAGAGTTCGTTCGTATATGCGTATACGCTTAACGACTGATAAATCTCAGGATTATTCATGTATTAATGTACCAAACAGGTACAGGACATAATACATTTTACATGTGTCTTAGTATGAGACATTCATTAAAATGCATTAATCACAAAACCACATTGTGTTTGAACAAATAATATTATCTATGTGAACACATTAAAGGTTCTACATTTAATATTGAAGCATAACAATACAAATGTAAAAGAAAAAAAAAATGATCGCCATGTACAGAGTGCTTGGTAATTGGGATAAAGTTATGATAGGCCAACGACATTTTTAATATAGCATCTAATATAAAATTATAATGCATTCATTTTAAAATTTTATAATTTATTTTATAATAAGAATGGAAAATAAACCAAACGGTAAAACTTCACAGGATTCAGCAAAACCAAACATTGAACCAACGAGATTTTCGATTGTCTTTCAAAAGAGTAAAACATAACAATACTGTATTTATGTTTATATTTATAAAGATTGTTTAAACATTTTACAAATGCAACTAAACATATTTTGATCATTATTGAAACAATTAAATTACGGTTATAAGTATGTTTTCACGCATACATTTTTTTATTTGATTTTGTTTCCAATTATTTTACTAACATTATTGTGTCTATTAAAAACTAATTATTTCCCTTGCAAAATTTCTAAGCAAGAAAAATTTATCTGCAATGTTAAAATAAAATAAAAATTATGGAGACATTGTATTTAATCATAGGAACACATTATAAATTAGCAAATATAAAATGTATTACATGTAGCTCAATATAAACTTGAGTGTGAGTTCAATATGGCAGGTATTATGTTAATACATTCCCTAATTAAGTTATGGGAACTGTCACTTAAAGCAAATAGTCGGAATAGTCACGTGATTGATTGCACCGATTCTCTTCTCGGCATTTTGACGCAAATCAAAGCGTACTGTCTGTTATGGGTTCTGTATGGAGGTCTTAGCCATGGCCACAGTTTCTCATTAAGCTAGTTGGACTCGACTACGGGAACCGAACTCGTGACTTTCGAGAGAGCAATTGTGCGATATGCAGTAGTTACTGATTATAATGTGATGTTGTAACATTTGATATCTGACATCTGATATTGTAACATTTCTTTTCTATATTTCATGCTAAATTTTTCGTACTTATATATTTTAAATCTCTAGCTAATATGTAAGGCTATTTTCTGTTGGTTGTTGAACTACTACTTTAATATTTACTTAAGTTACTTGCTAAAAAATGTGATAATCAAAATAATGTGCACAGGCAGATTATCAAGTGCAAACTAATTAAATAATGTGTGATTAGATATTGTGATAGAGTATACTCCGTGAGTGGTAACACATTATTACTTATTTCTCAACAGTGGGGAAGGTAAATACAAAACTGTAGCTTATTGAGTTATGTAGTTTTTCCGTTTTTCTATCCCTTTGGCTGGTAATCTAAAGGAGAATTAAGATTAAAATGAATATGTTATCATGAAGGTTTTAAGACTGGACATGAAGGCCTTCTATGGCGATATGCAAGTTGAGATGATGCATGAATTATGTTAAGATCTAAAATAGCTTTAAAGGAATTATAAATCAACAATATACAATCGGCCTATGTCTGTCACTCCGTAATATGGTGTGTTTGTTGGCTTTAATATCTTGTTAATTATCTGTCCTGTAAGTATGGTGCTTATAAGTAGTAGTGTGGCTCTAGGCTAATTGTATCTAAGTTTTCATGCCTGAAAGTGTTAATGTGTGTTCTAATAACATGTAGTACTATACCTCTTTTTATTTATTTTGTATTCGAGTTTGGTTGTTGATATTTCTAACGGTTGTTTTAAAAATAAAATGTTTTTATTTGTTTGTTGTATAAAGTGGGTTGGTATTTTGCTAACAGTGACTGTAAATATATGTTTTGGTAATATGTATATGTTAATTAGCGCTGCCCTAATGGTTGTGCTGTAATGTGTATACTTGTCCAGCTTCTGGGTAATCTTGTCCGTCAGTCTCGTCCATGTGAGTTTGTCTGTCACTATAATTGTGGTGTCGTATTTTGTCTTACCTATACGTTTCCTAGAATTGTGTATTACACTGCATTGATTTAGTCACCACTGCCTATCTGCGTCTGTAGTTAAATATTGGTGTCGTTAGTTTATGCTATAATTTTCCTGGCCATTAATTTGGAATTGGCAATCCTTTAATACGGCTGTCCTGCCTAATACGTTCTAACATGGATTCATCCATAAATGACGTCACACTCGTAGGGGGAGGGGGGGGTCCGTAATTCTGTGACGATATGTGATGAGGGGGAAGGGGGGGGTCAGATGTTGCGACGTCACATTTTTGCATTATAAAAAAGCAATGTTAGAAAACGAATTAGAGACGTTATTTCGCGTTTTAGATAACTGTTTTAATAAACTGTAATAGTTTAGACAAGATTTTGGAAAAATATCGATGTTTAAAAAAAATTCAACCGCAATTTTGAGGGGGGTTGTAGGTTGAGGTGTGACGTCATTTTAGGGGGGGTCTGGCTTTTTGTGACGACGTGTGACGGAGGGGAGAGAGGGAGGTAAAAATCATCGTCAAAAAAAGCGTGACGTCATTTATGGATGACCCCCATGGGCTCTATGCTATAAATGTGGAGTAGTGGGGAGTGGGATTGACTAGTTGAAGCTGTTGAGTAGTAGCGAGATGTCTTTCATTTAGAATAAACTTAGTTAATTATTGTTTCTGTTTGTTACACATTTAGTTAAAGGCAGGTTTTATTAACCTCGTTCTCATATCCGATTGTAGTAGCGAAAAAATTATTTGCCGTTTATGAACTTGTCTTTAAAATGTGTACACTAAACAGTTAATGTATCGGTTTATATGTTGATGTTTTGAAGCACAACATTTAAATGCATTACAAATTGTAATCACTAATCATTTTGAATTATATTTTTTTGATTGTTTATGTTTATACACTTAATAGCAAATATGCGTGTTTTAATTCTTTTTTTTTTCAATTTAGTTTATGTACTTGCTTTGTTAATGTATTTACTTCCCCTGATAAGTTTTTCAGAACAATATTGAAAAATAAAAATAATAATACAAAATTTAAAAAATGCAACATAACACTTACATTGCTAAACAAGATTAACAGTATAGTAGCCTTACATTACTATAATCACTTTTTTGTTTTGTAATTCGATGCTAGAAATTTTACTAACATTTAGACATTTAAAATAAACTAAATAAAAAATATATATGTATGATATATAATGGCTATGTTGGGAACGGTTCTGATGTGGCTCAATATAAAGTTGTGTGTGAGCAGTGGCGTAGCGAGGTCGGGTGTCACCCGGTGCGGCACTTAATGGTGTCACCCCCCCAGAGGCATAGAGACCCTTCCCAGGGACAAAGTTTCAAGTTTTCGATTTGCACCCCCCCCCCCCTCGAGTTTTCGATTTGCACCCCCCCCCCCCTCAAACTTTCGATTTGCACCCCCCTCGAGTTTTTCTCTATATATTTTGCTATTTTTTGCCTTGGTGTCACCCCCCTAAATGGTGTCACCCGGTGCGGTCCGCACCCCCCGCCCCCCCCTCGCTACGCCCCTGTGTGTGAGTTCAATATGGCAGAGATTATGTTAATACAATCCTTAATCAGTTATTGAAACTGTCATTTAAAGTAGACAACACAATGGTCGGAGTAGTCGAGTGATTGAATGCACCATTTCACTTCTCGGCCTTTTAACTAAAATCCATGTGTAATATTTGTTATGTGTTTTGTAAGGGTTTTTAGCGCAATTTCCATTCTGGAGAATTGCGTTTATTAACTCGTCATTTCTGGGAATGGATGGATGAATGAATGAATGAATGAATGAATGTATGGATGAATGTGTGTCCGGGCTTTAAGTCGTATCTCCTCCTCAACGAAGCAATATCGATGACTAGTTCCAAAAGCAATTATGTTAAGCAAGTTACGAGAATGAGCATAGGCCATAAAAATTCCGGGTTTCTTTCATGTATTTCCCGGAAAAGCCAAAAAACCTCGAAAAAAATCAGTTTTTGGCCCATATCTCGGCAACCAGACCACTTAGCGACTTGAAACATGTACCAATCGATTTCTGCCATAATTTAGAACAATATTGCCGAAGAATGTTTTCAAAAATATCCTTTCGTTCGGTCACAAAAAAAATTTCGAATTAATTAAAATTTGGACCGAATTAGTAGGCATTTTTTCCAACCACACCACACGCGTCATCACGTTCAATAGCTGCGCCATCGCGTTCCATGGCTGCGCCATCACGTTCAGTAGGCGCGCAATGGTTTTTAGTCATGTAACTCTATTGTAAATAAAACATGTAAAATACTGAAAAAAATAAAAATAAAAAACGTTTTAATAACTAACCAATGGTTTTACTAACCCTGCTCTTGATTTACGCTACGACAGAGCTATTTGTAGATAACATAAGGAAATTGCGCTAAAATTGTCACTAGACTTTTTAATTACCTTGTTTACCTGGCGCAGTAGTTTTTCCACCCTTAGTCAGGTACCCATCTGAGTTACCAGTTATGTGTTATTCTGTTGTAGTAACTTGACCTACTTGACATACAGCTCCCATATACTTTTTATTTTATATATACTAGAATAAACTAAATATCATAATACGAAACTGAACAATTAATTCGAGTTTAAGTAATATAATGAGTCCGTTTGGGAATGTTTTGTTTAATTAAAATACACGAGCCGACCCGCTGCGTATCATACGCCGCTATTTAGTTGTTTTTTTTCTACTTTTCAGTAATTTATAATTTGTGAATTCGACAGTACCAATGCTGCCACTGAAAATATTTGCTTAAAAACACTAACCCCCCCCCCTCCCCCCCCCCACGTGAAAGCAGCCTCCTCTTAGTTACCCCCTCTAAGTTTAAAATCGTTTCAAACTAAATTATCTGCCCCTAATAGCCGTCACCAAACCCGTCTCTATAATTGTAAAATGTAAACAGCGTGACCACAGCTCACCAGACAATGTGGGGGTGGGGTGGGGGTGGTAGTTATAGAGAGAAAGAGAGGGGACTGCAAGGAGGCGCTTGCAGCTTGTTTTCTAACGGCTCCCAGAAGAGAATTATATATATAGATGTTCAGTTGAAAGATTGTGTTTACGTAGATAATCAGTTGACGGATTGTGCTCATATAGATGTTAAGTTGACGGGGTGTGTCCACACATTTGTTCAGTCCGTTTTTTTTTTCATCGCCTGTTTATATGACATATTATTTTTTTAACATACGATATTAAAGATATTAAAGCTGCTTACCTATCCATCAGACATAACCGCAGGTGTTGACTAGTTAAATTTAACCATATGGATTCTAATACAGACATACACTTGTTTTGTTTAATAGTGTTATTATTCTTTTTTTATTTTTTTTTATCTTTTTTTATTGTTTTTAGATAAAAAAATTTTATAAATAAAACAGTTTATTATCTCTTAATATTCCCATAGTTATTTATTATAGGAATATAACATCACCATTGAAGTATTGCTGCTGTACCATATGTTTCCTATCATAAATGCATGATATGTAGACTAAAAACCAAAAACACTTTTTTCTTCTTTGTAAAATCCTTTTTTATGACACATGTAACAAAAAAACTAAACATGGTGTACATGTTACTTTAATGCTACAATAAAATAGGAAAGAAAAAAGCACTGTGAATCAGTTTACTGACTGAATTACTGTCCCTTACATTTCACAAATATGCATGATAGACTCCTAAATGAAATTAAAACAACATAATTTAGGGACTATTTTTCTAAAGCCCAAAATCAACAAGCTATTCCACTTATAAAAAGTGAAATATTAAGGCATATCATTAAATTTTGTTTTAAATGTTCAATGTGAACACATGAAGTCCTTTTTGCCACACAATTAAAAACTGGTATAAGATCCGTTCTATCTGGTGACTAAAATCCTACAGTTGCACACCATAAGTCACAACATGGCTATGTATATACAATTATCAGAAATATAACTTATTCTTACTTTACCTAAGAAGCTAGCTCATCACTCCAGAGAAACTTAGTTTTAAAACAATGAGTTTCTCACACTGCAATATCTACACACAATCTAATGGTACAACAAAAACTGCAGGTTCAATGGCAAACTATCAACACATTTGTTTTCTCGAAATTCAAAAAATATTTACAGGCAATTTTTTAAAAGCTACTAAATCCAAAATATGAACAAAATATTGGAAGTTGCTCATCAAATATTATTCTCTTACTCAACAAACTGAATGCATACAATCATAAATAAAATGCTTAATCCAGCTGACAACACTGCATATTCACTATCATTATTAGCCAACCATGAAAACTAAGTTAAATGGGGAAATAAAGTGAACTCAGTTTCCCATTATTGGCTTGATAAAACATGGAGTAGTCATAATACAGCGTAGTTCAGGTGGTTTGGTAACATTTCCAGATCTGCTGAGCCCATCTTTCCTTGTGATGATGTAGTTTTCAGTGTCAATGTTGCTGCTTCCATAATGCTAACCATTCTAGGATCTTATCTAAATTTGAAACAAGCTGATCAGCATTGTCTGAAGGCAGCTCATGGACTATTTCTTCAGGGTATGAATCTTTAGCAGCATCAAGAATTACTTGAAAAATTTCAGATGATATATTTCCCTCTATTTTTTTTTTCATTATACCCTCTTCTCAACATATCCACAGCATCACATTACTACATTCTGGTCACATTCTCAACAGGGATGTGACCAGACAATGGAATAAAATTGGAATTCTTTTCAATCAAGCCTGTAATGATCTATTTGCACTCTTGTTTTCAATTTCATGATGTCTGTTATCTTTGTAAACATCGAAATGGTAAACATCCGTGCACACAGCTTGCTCAGCAACTTCTCCAATCTATATATATAAAGCAAAATGGTCAGGTGCCTGATAGGGCACTTCCCGGCGCCGCAGGCGCGTCAAATTTGACACGATGGTGCCTTGGGGCGATAGAACACGAGGGCCGGTGACGTTTGGCCGAAAAGTCTACGGAGTGGGGGTCAAAACTGACCTCGACTGACCGGCGCCTTATATGGGCTATATTACGAAAAAAAAATTTCCTCCGACGACCCCCCTTGAAGTTTTGTGAGGTGGTAGGAGAACGCCTTGGGGTGTTACAAAAACTCGCCATGTCCCGGAAAATTCGTTAAATGGGTAAAAACTGACCAGTCGTATTTCCCTATATAATCTTTGTATTTTATGGGAAAAACAGAGGGTGATTTCAAAACGGATTTTATGGCACTTACCGTCTTGACATCTGGCTAATTTTTGCATGCTCTTAGGTAAATGGCTTGACCTTTAGGGAAAGCTGTCTGTTTCACTCAAAGCCATCGACGAGGGCTAAAATGTGACCGCGAGTGAAATTCTCTATATATGAGCTCTATTACGAAAACTATTTTCATTCGACGACCCCCCTTGAAATGTTGTGAGGTGGTAGGAGATAGCTTTGAGGTGTCACAAAAAACTCGTCATGTCCGGGAAAATTCGTTAAATGGGTCAAACTTGACCAGTCGTATTTCCCTATATAATCTTTGTATTTTATATGAAAAACAGAGGGTGATTTCAAAACGGATTTTATGGCACTTACCGTCTTGACATCTGGCTAATTTTTGCATGCTCTTAGGTAAATGGCTTCACCTTTAGGAAAAGCTGTCTGTTTCACTCAAAGCCATCGACCACGGCTAAAATGTGACCGCGAGTGAAATTCTCTTTATATGAGCTTTATTGCGAAAAAAAATTTCCTCCGACGACCCCCCTTGAAATTTTGTGAGGTGGTAGGAGAACGCCTTGGGGTGTCACAAAAAACTCGCCATGCCCGGGAAAATTCCTTAAATGGGTCAAAACTGACCAGTCGTATTTCCATATATAATCTGTGTATTTTATGGGACGAGGGCTAAAAAGTGACCGCGAGTGAAATTCTCATTATACGAGATTTGGTCATTTGATCTATGAACAGGGGATGTAACTTTTTAATGTAATAATCTTTAAATATTTTGTATACTCTTTTTAAGAAAAAAAAACAAAAATCATAAAGTATAGCATTGTTTTAAATAAATATTTTGTTATAAATTAAGTTTTGCATTGTACTGAAATTGTAAAAATTAATTGCGAAAGTAATTTATTATAATATTTGATTGATACTATTAAGAAAACCCTTGCAGTTCTAATAACCGTGCGAGTAATAAGTTTGCGAATATTCCATCAATATTTGAGTGACATAAAATTTCTCCACTGTATAAATTTAGGCCCTAATCATTTAACAGTAGCAGCCAATCACCTATTAATTAATCATTCAATTCCTCAATTTTTTAGAAAACCTAAGCGAAGCTAGACAGTATGCCTAGTATTAATGTAATTCAGTCCACTTCGCTGAGACAACTCCTTGGCAAGAGTTGATTTACCAGTACCTGGTGTACCAGGAATCATTATAATTTTTGCAACACGTGAAACAGCTGCCATTTTTTTTGTTTATATATTTTGGTTTTTAGATTAAAATATTTACAAACGGAAGCAAGAAATAAAAATGCACCGTGTATTAAGTCGACTCTTTTGCATGTTTTTGAAAAGCGTAAGCAAACTAAATACAGTTTTCAATAATTGTCAAAAACATATACACTTTAAAACAAATAAACTTTAACCTAAACATTATATATTTTCTTATAGAATGTTATTTTGTTATTTTCTAATGTATGTGCATTTTCAAATTAATTGTTTATCTTATGGTTATTTTTTTTTTAAATCATGTATAGGCTAGTGTATGTATATTATTTCCCTTGCAAAATAAAACAATTAGAATGGGACGTAATTACTAAACTGCAGGCCTTTCTAAATTGTTAAAAAATAATCCGTTTTAAAAAAAAAGTAAATTTTTAGCTAAAATGTATAAAGCCATATAATACTTGCAACAGTAAATAAAATATCATTATGTTCATTTTAGATAATGTTAACCTCGACTTGTGAGCGGGTTATACATGTTCAGAACGTGTAAACTAAACCAACGGCTATGTATCGGTACCAAGCCGACATGTTATTAATAGATTTAGTTTTATTTAAACCCCGAATGTATACCAGTCTCAGCTCTAATGATACCTTTAAAAAATGACAAAACTAAGTAGCAAGTGTAACAAGATGATCTGTTTAGATAAGATAAAAAGCACAACCACTAAAACGACTGACATGTTTCCATAAAGAAGTAGCTGTTGTTTATGTTACTGTAAACAGTCCGCCCAGTTCCATGTTTAAATGAAGCACACAATGATATGGGCCTTGAGATAACTTCACAAACTCCATAAAAGTCTATAGATGTTTCACTCACAAAATGAGAACATATATTTTCATTCCTTTTAAAACTCTTATTTATCCTAACTTTTTATAATATATGCCTTACCGGGTGAAAACTTCACCGGCGGTGACTCCAAGGCAAAGCATATATATATATATATATATATATATATATATACATATATATATATATATATATATATATATATATATATTTATATATATATATATATATATATATATATATATATATTTACACACACATATATATATATATATATATATATATATATATATATATATATATATATATATATATATATATATATATATATAAACTAGGCATACAGCCTAGCGTCGCTTAGGTTTTCAAAAAGTGCTGGGAATTTGAAAGGTGATTGGTGATGATTGGCTGTTATGTAGAGTGCATAGGGCCTAAGTTTAAACAGTCTTAGTGATTTCATACAAACATTGGGGTGTATTCGCCGAACTGGGTGAAACCCGACCTAGCGACGCCACTGAATAGTTGTATTATTATTTTTATATATTTTTCGTTGCATTGCATTATTTTATTTTCATGCATACAATCTAACCGTTGAGTAATCAATTTCCATTAATACTCTATTATTTATGGAATGAAATAAGCACGTCTATCTTAGAATACAAGTCTACACGATGTGACATAATGTTTATCAGCTTTGGTTGAAGGCTCATCTACCTTGACACCATCCAGTTGGTCAACTTTAACATTTAAAATACATTACATTGAGCTCTCCATATATAAGAAGTGTGTATGTGGCACTGTGATGACGAAATATATAGGTCATAGAGAAACGAGGGGGTAGCATATTATAGGTCAACTAGACTTTGGTCTTGCAGAACCAATATAATGCAGCAATGAGACGATCAGCTGACCACTGAAGCATCAGTTGCGAGTTGGACGTAGATATCGTTTGCAATCAAACTATTGATCATTTGAGCGTGTAGGGGGAAGTCGTGGATTAGTTAGCAGTAGCGGAGTTCGATAGTTATGTGTAGACAGCGATTGTAGTCAGATTAGACCGAGAAGTATTAGGACATAGGCGAGACAGTCAAAGTAATGAATAATAGGGTACAAGATTGTAGATGATTGATTATGTGCAAATATAGAAATATTATAGCATGTTTTGATTGTACTTGTGTTTGATTTTACACGTAATGCCAAGCTACATACGATAAAGAAAAGGCAATCCCGTTTAAGTAACGTCCAACATATCAGCCTACAATTATATAACGTGTCACAATTCGGTCTTCATTTAAATATCATGGCATACACCACCTTACACTTACGGGCATGGGCGTGTGTACTTTTTGTCATAAATCCACTAAATCATCGATTTCCCACTTTTACGTGATCTTTACAGAATAACCATCGTTGAATCTAAAAATGACATTGTTATGACCCTAAAAACATTATTAATTTATGAAAAACCGGGTTCAAAGTAGTGTGTACAGGGTCATTTGTGTACTTTTTTTTTGTAAAAATAGCAATTTTTCGACCTAGAATAGTACTTTTAGGCTTCGCGGAAGACTAATGTGTTTCATATAAATGGAAAGGCCGTGACCTCCTTTCTTTATTGGTTCTAAAATTAAAGGACCAATCAAAATATTATAATGTGATTATTTTTCTACGTCATAAAGTTGTTTATTTTACTCAGTCGTGTTTTTGAAATGTATGCACATTTTTTACCTCAATTTTTTCATTGGCATTCAACGGCGGAAGCTAGTTAGCGATTGGTCGTTTCGCTTCTGGAGTAAACATTCCCTGAGTTTCAGCGCGTTGCTAAGTTTGATCTAGTTGTGTGTGTCTAAGCTTCTGTGAAATATTTACATTATTTTAATATATAATTATTTCAATTAAATATACTATTAATAATTTAGATTAGTATGTGTGAATTATCATTAGCAGTGAGACGATTTAATTTGTTTCTCTTTCGATAATGGGTAGAACAAAACACTCGCTAAAAATATATACTAATTTACTAAAGCAAGGGCACATCCGAATGCAACTGATTGCAGCTACCTCTACTCGATCTAGCACTATTCAGAAAAGCACTGGTGCAGATGTAATATGCACATTTACTAAGAAACTGCGGCAATGTAAGACACAGTTTTTACAGAGAGAAGAAAGCACTGTTACATCTAGTACTGATAGTGCTAATTGTAAACAACAGCCATGCAGAATTATTGTCGACTGTGATTTGCTTCTTGATGTTATCAATACATTTCCTTACCAAGAGTGTAACTGTGATGTAGTGGCTAGGTTTGATGAAAAAAGTGTAAAGGGTTTGCTTCAAGCATGGTGTGGTAGTAATAAAAATGTTGTAAACCGTAAGAATACAACTGCAAAATAACCCAGAACAAGGCCATTCACAATAAACAAACACATCGTCTTATCATAATTGGCTTCAGTAGACATGAGACCATGCAAAATATACTGCTGTTTCTGCGATAGCATAATTCAGTATTGGGCCCATGCATACTATGGCATTGCTGTCAAAAGAAGGAAACCATAGTCGAAGACTCAGTGAAGGACGCCAAAAAGAAAAAAAAAACGCCTTCACAACAGCTTTACTACAGCTCTAGGTAAAATAAAGTAAGACAGAAAAAAGGAAACTAACAGCTGAACCAGCTCAGAAGGAATATGTTCAGCACCACCATACATCAGGCAATAAATGTTGACAATTTTAGTGACATACAGCTGTAAATTTTCTTTTTTTGCAACTTTTTGTTGGTTTTTTGCTTTTTTCTCAGTTTGATACTTTTGTGCACAATTATTGAAATAACTTTGTTAATAATTATCAGAACTGAACTAAATTTGCTCCAGTTACTCTGTATATGTGTTCAAATAAAACTGATAGAACACTTTTGGAAATTTAAAAAAAAAAATTGTATTGTTGAAATAGTGAAAAAATTGGACGAAAATAATGAATTTTTTACAGTGATGTATGGGAACAAAAAGTAAAAAAACAAAACTATCTTCTTTTTTGAAAATGTAATCCATCAGAAGTGTTAAACACATGTGTCTCCAGACTATATTAAGTTTTTATGAAATTTGTACAAACCATTTTTGAGTTATTTCCATTTAAAAATCGTCAATAAAATCCAATATGGCCGCCGTCACCATGGCAACGGAGGATTTAAAAAATAAAAAAAAATATTTTTATGCTTATCTCTTTGAGTTATAACTATTAGCCAAGTATTACATCTTTAGACTCGGAAATAAGGAAGTTGGTACTCATCACCCGCCCATGCCCTTAAAGCATTTTAAAACTCAAGAATAGTGCGGATGTGTCGTGTGTTGTATTACATGATTTTTGACACGCGCTATATGAATGTAAAACACAACTTTTCATATCATCAATAGCCCTTACGCATAGTGTTGAACTGTTCTACTTTTAAAGTACCACAAACACATTCTCTGAAAATTCAACTTCACAACAAAAAGCAAAGCCAAAACTCGCTAAACCAAAGAATCAACTTATCAAAAGATGTGTTAAAGCTTTAATGGCACCGTTCAAACAGGAACATTTTTTGAAGGTGGCTACACGAACATGGTTCTGTCGGTTGTGAAGTTATTATATAATATAATTCATTAAATCAGGAAATTCGTATAGAAAATATGCAGAGGACAGCGAACATTAATCAATCCGACTTTATCACATGTCTTCTAAATGTGTTACAGATATCGCGACTGTGTTTATTTTTCAATGACATACACATTTTAAATAGAAAGCAAAGATATATATTCAGTTTTTATCATTTCTTAAACGAAAAAAATAATATTTTAAAGCGAGTACGTTTCGACAAATAAAACATTATGCCTATTTTATTTGAATTATTTCCAACGCATTCATTCTATTTGATATGTCAATTACTCAGGTAATTATTTCCCTTTGAAAACTTTCGGAGCATGAATTAACGTAAACGCTTATCTGCATTTGTGAAAAAAAATAACAATATGAGCAATGCAGTAAGCCTAATCTATTACACACATTTAAAATTAACTAAAATAGAAAATATCTGGCCCTATCAAATATGTATCTGCTACTTTGGGAGCGGACCAGATGTAGCTTAATATAAAGTTGTGTGTAAGTTCAATATGGAAGACCATATGTTGATACAATCATTAATCAAGTTATTGAAACTGTCATTTAAAGCATTCACCACATTGGTCTGAGTAGTCGAGTGATTGATTGCACCATTTAAAATTATCGGCCTTTTGGCTAAGATCAAAGTGTTCTATATCTCACGGGTTCTGTACGGATGTCTTAGCTGTGGCCGTAGTTTTTCCTAACGTTAGTCAGGTACCCATCTGAGGTGGGTGTAATACAGAACGTCCAAAAGATTTAACTTCTGGATCCCAACTTTCGGATCAGGGATTTTGGAATATAACGGTCTAAATTCATCTACTATATATAACATGTGTTACTTACGGAAATGTTAGGTGTATGGAAAGCAATCATTTGGTTTATTCTATGTTTTCTTCCTATGATTTACATTTCGTCGTAAACATATTCCAAGGCTCCAGCTAAGATCTAATACCTATGTATTTTTCTGTACTACCACTGTTTAATTACGTTAATTTTAAAGCATACAATTTAGTCATACTTATGTGTACAAGTGCATTATCATGTGCAAATAGTTAAAAGAACGATGTAGGATTAGATATTGTAATAAATTTTTAGTATATTATCTTAAATAAAATATTCAATCTAATGCATTTTTTTAAAAGTAGGTGAAAAAAATATACATTTCTTGAGTTACGCGGTATTTCTGATGTTGCGTCCCTTTGACAGTTCATTTTAAAAAGATGGTTGCATTGTTTATGCATACATTAGTATATGCTTCTTGCACTGATTCGTTCAAACTTTTTTGTTTTAAAAGCAAAAAAAAAATCGAAATAAACATGCTCGACATTAAAGGTACTGCACTGTAAACGTCAGGCCTAGGTTTGAGATTTTAAAATGAAATACAATAAAATTGAACAACACATCAATATTAACGTAATTATAACAGGTGATTTGTTCTGACAATTAAACGTCATCTTCTTCAAAGAACAATAGTTACGTCATCCATCAGAAGCAACATCAGGAGTTGACACGTTTATGTAATTTCTACGAAGTCGTTTTCGATTATTTATTTATTTTCAAATATATATATATATATATATATATATATATATATATATATATATATATATATATATATATATATATATATATATACTTTTTTTTACAGTTATATTACTTTTATTTTAATTTTATTACAACACAGGTTTTCATGGACATCAAAAGTATGAACAATAGTGGTGAAAAAAAAACAATGACTATTTTTTAAGACTGTGTTCAAGTTTTTCTATACTACAAAGATACAATGATAATGAAACTAGTGAATGATGATTATCAATGTGATGAGAACACCTACACAACATTAGGAGAACTGTGAAGATATGATGATGATCAACATTAATTGACAAGGACCCAAGTTTGTCATGTGTCATGAAAACTATTACAGTACTCGCATGTCATCAAAAGCAGATAAAACATACTGTGACACTACTTACAACCAACCCTCTTGTTATGGCTTGAGAAAAAATTTAAAGCCCTGCTCTCACCACCAGACAGGTAAAAAATAAAATCTTTGCAACAATCAACATAACACTAACATACGAGTTACAAAAAAAATAATAAAAGACTAAATTAAAGTTATAGATAATTTTACACTGGCAGTACTAAGCACCGTTACACATTTTAAGTTCCATAAATGGCACTAAGACAGCCTTTGAAAATAAGTAGTAAAATACAAAGCTATAGAGAAAGATAAAAAATATTGATCGAACCGACTTATTCGCATGTCTTTAATGAGCGATAACAAACTCCTTATAGTTTTTGGTCTTCAAAAAATTACAAAAAAAATTGTTCAGAAAAAAATTACATGCAACCCAAGCTTGTTATTGTAATAGAATGTATTTAATTTGCAATTCAGACTTACTAGTCGGATTTCTGTATATTGTATCAGTTCATTTGCACGGCTAGTGGTATAAACTAGAAGAAAAGTGTCTCCCGTGAGCTGTTTAGTAAATATAATGGGAAGTAATAAGTAAATAAGTATTTTTAGTCAAACACATGTAATATTTTTCGTTTGATTTATGTTTACAATATACCCAAACATATTACCAACAATCCAACACTTCTACTAATGCAAAGACATCGTGTAAGACAGTGGTTCCCAACCTTTTTCGAGTGGCGACCCCCTTTTATAAAAAGTAAGTGGCCCGCGACCCCCATAGAATTAAAAAGCCGAAATTAGTAGGGAAATTAATAAGCACTAAAATAAGATTTTCTAGTAGACTTTCAATATGAACTACTCTTGATAACTGTTTTAATAGCATGAGTAAAATTGCATACTATTCACAAAACATTCGTGGTTAAGTTTTTAATTAAAAAAAATTTTTTGTTAACGCCAACCTATGTCATTATAATTATCTTAATTTTGTTTTTAATAGAAGAATAGTGTTGAAAATATATTCTCGAAAAGTCAATCAATTTTACGTTTGGGTATGAATGGTGAATACTACACCAAAATTGTGTCTGCAGTTTTTCATCTTACTCGGAATCATTCTGCAATCCAAAGAATTCATCTTGTAATTCATCGGGAATGCTGGCAACATCAAGGGATGAAGAGAATGGGTAATGCGTAAATGCAGATTCTTCTTTTTTTCAGCTCAGAGAAATAGCGATGCAGTTCGTTTTCAATCGATTCAAGATGCCCAGAAATCGCTTCTTTCAAAATTTTAATTATCTCACAATCAGATTCATCTACCACACCGCAGTCTCAAATTTACAATATTTCCAAGATTTATTTTCTTTACCTATTTTGCAGCTTTGATAAAAATGCCCCGAGATTATCATGGAAAGTTATAATAATCGTTCATTTTCCCTGAAGCTTCAGGTTAAGCTTATGTTGATGTTCGAACACAACTGCTAGGTATGATACTCTCTTCAACCACTCTATGTCGTTTTAAGTATACCAAAAAGTCTTGTTTCCTTTGCACTTCCAAGAACAATTTGATTTTAGAATTCAATTCAAAAACACGATTCACAACATTTTGTTTGACAGCCAGAGTACTGTAGTGTAGAAGAGCAGAACCTCGTGATCTATATTAATGTTTTTGCTCAGTTCTTTGAAGACTCCAAATTTTATATAATTTACGACTTATACTAGCAATGGACTCTTGATGTCGATTGGTTAGGGCAGTGGTTAGGGAGCTAAATCTTTTCTGTTTTCTGAAAGCCCGATTTTGAGCTAAACATAGATGCGCACCATCCGTAAAAACCCCCACAGCCGTTCTAACCCATTTTAATCATCCAGTTTCAAAAAAGGTATTTATTTTCTCCATGCTATCTTCACAAAAGAGCAACTCTTCTTTGCTATCATCCGCATGAATATAGACACAGACCAGCAACTGCGCACACGAACTCGCGTCTGTTGATTTTTCAACTTCAAAAGCAAACAATGGTGAAAGCTTAATTCCAATAAAAATGTGTTATTTAACATTTACGTACATGCAGCGTTTGATGAGATTTTCTCTTATTGTTTTTTTTGCTTGGCATTTTCTATCGCGACTTCATTTGATGCTTGCACTAATGCTGAAGAAAACTTCCATTTCGATCAAGCCTCTGGCGTTTGCAACTAGCTTCTTACACTATTCTTCTATTAAAAATAAAATTAAGATAATTATAATGACATAGGTTGGCGTTAACAAAAAAAATTTTGTGTGTGTTCCAATGACTCGTCTCAAATGACGTTTTAGTTTTGAAGATTTCATAGATTCGTGACTGAGAACAACTTTGTACAGTACGCATTGCTTCTTCTCTATTCCATTTCCAGTGATGTTAATGAAGCCGAATTTTAAAAAATTCTTCTAAATATTTATGTTTTGTTTTAAATTACTAAGGTTTTAGTATACCAGTTAGCGACCCCCCAGAAAGA
Source organism: Physella acuta (assembly GCF_028476545.2). Classification (NCBI taxonomy): domain Eukaryota; kingdom Metazoa; phylum Mollusca; class Gastropoda; family Physidae; genus Physella; species Physella acuta. The sequence goes on along the minus strand of NW_026731930.1, from coordinate 650,977 downwards.
CCTTCGCGACCCCCAGGGGGGTCGCGACCCCCAGGTTGGGAACCCGTGGTGTAAGACATTAAGACTGTGAGAGTTGAACTTTGAACTTAGGTTTTGCATTTACACAGCGCGATCAGCAACGGTACAATACAGTATCAATGCAACTGACTATAAAGAATGTTTACATGTCCTGTTTTAGCTAAGCTTTTGTTTATAGCTTTAATGATATAATTCTTGTCTCGATTTGGTTCCAACACTATTATCACTTTATTTGTTAAACTTGGAATAGATTAAGGTATGTAATTATTTAAATAAAAACATGTTTTTTTATGTTGGCTATCAAATCAAAAATAATTTCAACAAATTATATGATAGTTTCTAGCCACGATAATAGCGCTTGATTAGGGAACCCAATCAGTCAATATGATTTTTTTAAAATGTTCCCACGAAGATCGAAGACAGAATATGAATAAGTCTAAGTGATTGACCTTTTGTTTTATATTTGGTTTATTTTTTTTTTTAAAATTATTGTTACAAAATTCGCTACTCAAATTGAGTACATTTTAAAGCTTTTGTCACCACAAGTTTTTGATATAACTACTGGTCAGGTTTCTACAAGGTCCTAAAAATCGCACCCTTTTAAGTACGCAAATGTTTCGAAATTAGCATATTATTTATCATAAACTTTATTTCTCTGAAAGCTATCAACATTATCTCATGACAAAAGTTTTATGTTTGCTTGAAGAACAATTACTGAAGATATGTTGGGCATTGTTTTATAAAAAAAAAAGTAGTAGGCTTTTTGGTTCTAAAAACTGCAAACGGAGAAAAACAGCAAAAAAAAAATAAAAATAACGAAAAGTAGGTCATGAATATACCATATAAGTGAAATTTGTAACGCTGATTAGAATCGTCCATAAATGACGTCACGCTTTTTTGGCCATTTTTTTACCCCCTCCCCCCACCTACGTCACACATCGTCACAAAAAATCAGACCCCCCCTAAAATGACGTCCAACTCCACCCATCAGCTTATTGTGTTTCCGGGATAATGTGAAATGCAATTATCAAATACATGATAAATCTAGCTTTCCAATGATGCCAAATATAATATGCTTGCGGATATAAATCTGTTCATAGAAATGTTGTAAGATTGGGGAAAAAACGAATTACAAACGTTGCTTTTCATTACCATGTGGTCGTACATGAGATATATTAAATACTTGAGCGACACAAGTTTTTTTTTTTAAAGAAAGCGAGTTCTTTTTTTTTATTTTATTTTTTTTTTTTTTTTACAGTTCACTTAAAAACTTGTTGATATAACGTTTTTTCTGTGACATCGCCATACAAAATGATATAGTATACAGCACTAACAACCGCCGTTACTTTCCCAAACGTGAACGAGGTGCCCATAAAGGCTTGGTGTACTCGAGTTGTTCTACGGACTTCAATCCGAATTAAAAATACGGTCGTTTGGGTTGGCATGTATGTTCTTACATTCAACCATACCATCATCCATCAGACTTAACCGCAATTTTTGACTTGGTGAATTAAACTTTATGGATTCTAGTTGTTGGATTCTTTTCAAGGCAAATTATTTTATTGTTTAATATCTTTTTGTTCTTTTTAAATCTGAAAGTATGAAATAGGAAACATTAACCTTAATCGAATAGCACTGTTCAGCCGACTTATTCTAATATCTTTAAAAAGTGTAAGTTAATTGAATAAAGTTTTCTATAATTGGTAAAAATAAAAAAAAGCAATACAAAAATCAGATATACGCTCGAGTAAACTTTCATATTTCTAAAAAAATGTTATGTTGTAAATTTGTATTTACTGTACCTGCCCGACTTAATTGTTAATTAATTTTTATCTATTTCAAAAAATTACATTGCTAGTGTTGTTAAATTTGCTGTTAAATTTAAATGTTTGTTTCCCCTGTAAAGAAAAATAACAGAATGGGAAGTAATTAATCAATTTCAGAAAAACCTTTGATTGTATTGATCACACCATACTTCTTAAAAAACTATTTCCTTACAAATTCCACGAATTTACAGTTAGGTTACTTCACTCATTTTTATCTAACAGATTTCAATGGGTGTTTCACCTTAATACCATCTCTTCACAGAAATATGTTAATATAGGGGTTCCACAGGGCTCAATCTTAGGTCCTTTACTTTTTTCTTTATACATTAATGGTCTTCCATTACACATTGACGCTAATCAGTTTGCCAATCAGTTTGCTACTTGGACAAAATTTAACAAAATGAAACTCCACCCCGATAAAACCGAGTCCATGCTTATTACAACTCATCAGAAACGACTTCGTGTACCTTCCGCCTCATTCCACGGGTACAAATGCCTAGGTTTGGATTTATATCACAACCTCACTTGGTCCGGTCAAATCCATCTTCTATTAAAGACAACTTTTCAATAAGCAAGGATAAAGGACCTTCTGGACTATAGGAGCAGGCTGTTTTTTTTTTTATGAGGCTTTTATTCAATCTAGGTTGGGTTATGCTTCTGTAGTGTGGAGCGGCAGCTTTATAACTAAGCAGCGTCCTTTACTATCACTACAAAAAAAAGCTATAAAACTCGTTACTGGCTTGTCTAGTACCCTTGATTATTTTATTACAGCTAATATTATTCCATTAAATAAAAAGATTATATATACTAAAGCAATTTATTTATATAAAATATTCCACGAAACAGCCCCCTCTTAATTATCAGACCTATTTTTTTAACATAAAATTAAATCCTCGTCTTAATTTATCGATCCCATATACAACCTTTTTTTCCAAAAACTTTGCTTCGCCTACTCTGGTTTTAATTTGTGGAACAATCTTCCTAACAAAATAAAAGTATCTAGATCTGAAAATATATTCACATCTAAACTAAAAAAAACAATTATTTAATGACCTCTCTAACTGACTCATTGAAACATTTTTCATTCGTCTATTATATTCTTATGTTATCTCATCTAGTATTATAACTATGTAATATTATTTCTTTATTCCACATTTTTAGTGCTATGTTACTGCTATGTCGTTACTATGCTATTGCTTTTTTTAAATGCTGTTATTAAATTGTTGTTTTTATTTGTTTATTTTAAAACGACCAATGTGACAAAAGGCCTCCGTGCCTACAATTGTTACCGTAATTACATACATTGAATACATTAAAAAAATACAGTCTGCAACAATGTATATAACACTAGAATAAAATGCAACATACACTAAAATATATTCTGTTCATTCAAGTTATATTAATCTCATGTTGCGAGCGGGTTATGCATGTATTTAATATGCAATGTCTTCGAAGTTAAACAGACAAAATATGACGAAGTTGTCGAGAGGTTGGTTGCTTTAGTCAAACGTTACATTGCAGTATTGACGTATGGCTTCCGTTTACACTATGCCCAAACATCCTACCAGCTATTTCACATATTATTTGCAAAACGTTTCTACAAAACTAAACAGCCTAGTTGTAATTCCATAATGTCAACAAAATTATCAGAACTGCACGACCACCGACCACTGGTCAAACCAATACAACCAACGACACGTAAACACACCTCAGCAGACATCCTGAGACTCAGTCCGGTCAGAATGTGTAAACTGTACCTACGGCAATGTATCGATACGAAGCTGTCATACCTTCGTGAGTTAAGCTCTATTTCCGCGGTTATTTGACTTTGACTGTTGGTCAAAATATAAACATTTAAGTGTAAATACATGACTGTTTAATAAGGTCCTACGTAAACAGGTCCTACGTAAACAGGTCCTACGTAAACAGGTCCTACGTAAACAGGTCCTACGTAAACATGACGTGGCATCATTGTATAATTCGACTTCATCTCAGGTCTTTAAAATATGTAACACACATCGTGAAAGTGTTTACATTTTAATGACAAACATATTTTAAATAGAAAAAAAAGCAGTCTATCATCACTTTCAATACATATTTTTTATTATAGTGTTTATGTTTACACACGTAATAGCGTATGTGTGTTTTATTCAATGTTTTCCCATTTATTTTAAGTACTTGCTTTGTTAATTAAATAGGTAATTACTTCACTTGCTAAAACATTCAGAGCAAGATTGAAGGTTATTTGTAAAAAGAAAACAAAAAAAAAAACAAATACAATTATAACACTTACATTGCTCAACAAGAATAACAGTAAGGTAGACGTAACTTACTGACGAAACGTGTGTTTTTTAAATGTATAAATATTATTTCATATTTAAAGCTATTTAATTTAAATAACAAGTCAAATGTGTTTACCTAATCTTAATCAAATGCCAAAAAATGAAATAAAAACGTTGGTTGCTCTTTAAAAACTGGGACATTTTGTAAATTATAAATGTTGGCTCTTCCATCTCAAAAGGTTGCCCAGCCCTGGTGTATCTCTTTCTACCATGCATGTGAAACAAGCTACAACTGGCCATATGCTAGTGCTGTTAGAACAATTTTACGTATGAACGGCTTAGTAGACGCAAACGTTTTGTTAGGATAGGCCAGGATCGGCAACCTTTTGAAGCGGAAGAGCCAAAAGTTACAATTTTCAAAATGTCCCTGGTTTTAAAGAGCCACTAATATTTTTTTTTATTTCAAATATTTTTTTTTTATTAAGATTATTAGTATTTGTGCAAGGAGCTGAAGAGCCGCATCTTGATATCAAAAGAGCCGCATGCGGCTCGCGAGCCGCAGGTTGCCGACCCCTGGGATAGGCAAGTCCGTCGCATCTCCTGGGTCAAATCCATTCTAGTCTCAACAACTGTCCCCAGGTGTATCCAGGCTAGTCTCTCAAACTGTCCCCAGGTGTATCCAGGCTAGTCTCTCCAACGTTCCCCAGGTGTATTCACCAAATTAACAATGTTTATATAGGGAATTCGGACATGTCGGTTCTAAAGGCCAACCGGCACCGGCCCTCGTGTACTATTGACCCAAGGCAGGATCCTGCCAAATTTGACTCACCTGCGGCGCCGGGAAGTGCACCCGACCACTTTGGTTTAATTATATAGATGAATGTGTGTTCAATATAAATTGTATTGGAAGTTAGAACATACCATTATGTGACGAAGTAGTCGAGAGGTTGATACCGCGTCCCGGCCTTTAGTCAAACATCAAGTTGATATTCTTGTATGGTTTCTGGTTACAATTTAACCAAACATCCTAACAACTATTCAACATATCTACTTATATAAGGACAGCGTGATATACTTTAAGACTATTACATGAAACCGTCTATACAGAATGTTTACATGTGCTTTTTAGATAGTGGCTATAGCTTTAATGATATAACTGTTTGTTGTTTCGATTACAAGCGATACAAAAACATTAGAAATATGCTACGCCTGTATTTGATCGATTCCATTTGAGAGCCACGATTCTAAATTTAAAATAAGGAATCTCGATTCAAGATTCAAGAATACATAATTAGTAATTGATTTTTTATCTGAACTATTTTAGGCCTTACGTAATTCATATTAATATGTGTTTATATTTCTTACATACGGTTTCTTGTTTCTACTGGGTTAGACGTTAGGTTACTTGTCTCATTGAACTTAATTGTTTCACAATATAGTGCTAGATGATTAAACAGAGACTAAGATACGCATTGTTATAACTGAGTCCAACCCCCGCTAGTGGGTATCTACCCCACCCACCTCCTGCCCCACACCTGAACTGTGACAGCGTGTACTGCCCTCCCCACCCCCACCCCCCTCCCCACACACCTGTACTTGGGCACAATGCATCAGTCCCACCTAGGATTTTGCAAGCGCTTGTCCCTCCCCCTCGCTGGAATGCCGGGTCATGCAGGGGTTAAGGAACCCAAAGGGTCAAGCTTGGCCAGAAAGATAGGGCAGTTGAACTTTAGCTTGGTTAGGATGTAGTCGTATTTTGTGTGTTGCAGTATTGCAGGGCTGGCCCTAAGGCTGGCCACTATCTATGTTCAAGATTATGATGTTATCCAATCATTAAAATTAAGAAGCTGAAATAGCTGAAATTGTGTTTGCGTTTTTCTAACCTCTCACTGCAGTCATCATCACCATCTTATACCAACCAAACAGATGACTTCGTTTCATAACACGCATGATCAATGTTTATACCAAGTAATTATTGGAAACTCTAATACGTATACGAAAATACCTTCACCAAACGAATGGAAGTTTATTGTCGATGAATAGTGAAAATAAAGTATCACATACAGTATTTTGTGCCCGCTGTGTTAGGGTGTATATATTTACTTATGTACGGCAGTGCTAGGGTGTATTTATGTTTACACATGTCCATCTGTGTTAGGGTGTCAAAATATGTATACATATGTTCGGCTATGCTAGGTTGACATTTAATTTTGTTTGTTTTGGTGTAATATGTTAATATATGTATGATTTTGTTACTGTCTAATATGTTTACATATGTACTACCAACCTAACAATGATCTTAAAAGTTTAACAGAAAAGTTTGCATTGAGCCATTGTCACATTGACATAGACAGTAAATATAATACTTTACGTTGTGAAATAGTCACTCTGTTGCCGTTTACAATTAATGGAATCATCACTGAAGTTGACTTTAACATTGGCGATTAAACAAATAGTAAAGACTTTTTTAAAAATCTGAGGATAAGCAACTTATGCCTTTGTTGTGGTCATGGTCAATACTTGATTTCTCCTACCCTAAAATGATAGCACACCTTATTTTACCAAACACCTCACTCAAAATTACATTATACAGCCGTTTATTTTATGTTGTTTTGTTTTCAATGTTTTTTCTTTGTAAATCTTAATTAACTTCGATTTTTTTTGACTATGCAAAATAAATGTTAAAACTCATTTTCTAGTTTTTACTGCAAAAACGTGTTTTCATTTTTTCTCTATCGCCACCAAACCCTCCTCTTCTAAGCCCTCCCCTCTTCAGATATGTTGTTATGTATAGAGGATCTCTTTTATAGCTGGTACTCTGCTGTAAGCGAAAAATGATATGCGTACAGTTCAACACATTATGAGTTCTACTGGCAATAGTGAAGCAATACAATACACATTACCATGGAAAAGGATGGCATTGCACAGAATTCTTTTTTTATCTTTGTTCTAAATTCAAATTTAAAATAAATATGGATTATCTTTGAAATTAATAAGGAAAACACACTAAAAATTAGGAATGAATCTGTAGCATTGATCTAACGATGTCTTCGTATATCATTCAAAATAGTAAAAACACAGCTACTGTATTTATGTTTGAAATTACAGTAATAATTCAACATAAAACAATGAAACATCTACAGTTTTAGATCTTGTTTAAATTGAATGAATATTGTTGGTATGTAATATTTCAAACATGTATTGGTATGGCTCATTTTTTTTAAAATATTTTATTTCTTTAATAAAAATGTACATTAAATATGTAATTATTTCCCTTGCACAATATCCAAAGAAGAAAAAAAAATGATTAGTAAATAAACATTAAAAAAATATGGGCAACATTGTAACAAATCTAATTGATACATTTCAAATTAACTAAAATAAAAAATATGTAACCATATAAGATACGTAGGCGTCACTTTTGGAGCTGGTCAAATGTAGCTCAATTTAAAGTTGTGTGTGTGTGTTCAATATGACAGGCATTATGTTGATACAATCATTACATAAGTTATTGAAACTGTCATTTAAAGTAGTAGTCGGAGTAGTCGAGTGACTGATTGCACCGAATCTCTTCTCTGTATTTTGAATAAGATCAAAGTGTACTATCTGTTAAGGATTATGTACAGAGGTCTTAGCTGTAGCTTCAGTTTTTCCTAATGTTAATCATGTTCCCATCTGAGCTGGTTGGAAATAAGGACGTACTACAGACTCGAATCGGGGATCCGAACAATGGCTAGATATAAAGGTCTAAATATGTCTACATTATTTGTGTTATGTTATTACTAACTACAATGGTAGGTGTATCGAAAGCAGCAAATCGTTCTATTCTCACTTTTCGTCCAATCATTTCCAGTTCTTCGTCCACATATTTCAAGTCTTCAGCCAAGATGAATGGCTAGTTTGTATTGTATATTTTTATTAACACTATATTAATTATAATGCTTTTTAAAGCCACATTATGTTAAACGAAATTATGTGTATAAGCAGTCATTTGAAAATAGTTATATTGTGTTCAGTAAGTAGTGGAGGATAATAATACTTTCTTGAGTTTCGTGGTATTTCCATATTAATTTCCCATTGACTTAAAGAAGGTAGTTTATGGCGAAAACACGTTATTTTAGTTGACATCAAAAAGGGGTTAGGCTTGAAAAAAAAGGTTGCTGTCTGTTCTAAAAGTAAGTTTCAATGATAAGTAAATGAATAATGTTTTGATCTTAATTGGCCTACACATTGATTGTAAAAGTAATTGTACCCAATTTTTTTTTGTATGTATGTTTTGAAGAACTATATCTAGCATCATTTTAAAAAAACCAAAACTAGCTTTTGTAAAATTGTTATTAATATTATCAATTCAGCATAGCAATTTAGCTATCGGTTATTTCCCTTAACCTCATTAAATTAACAAAAAATAATAAAAAAGCAAACTTTAAATACTAATTGGCAATATTTAAATACTATTATTTCGTTTAGAGTGTGTATATAATATTACTGTTACGTAAAATGTAATATTAATCTAAATACACCATTATGTTCATGAAACAATCTGATAAACGTATATTTCACTCTATATGTCAGTGTGGATAATAGGACTAACATAAAACAGATATACTTAAATGTTTATTGCAATATTTTTTGACATAGGAGAAAGTTGTTCGAATTTGTCGAGCAATATTTCTGAGACGTACAATATGTATGTGAAACACAACTTTTTATACAGCAATAGCCCTTAGACATTGGACTGACCTGATCTAGTTGCGTGGCTAGGGGAGGGCAGATGGGGCGATGTAATCGGGCGCCGACCCATGTGGGTGCGCCAACTAGAGTTGATATGACATACAGTCAAAATTAAGAAAATAGACAGCCATTTTGCTATTCGGAAATATTGAATTGTTTTCCACATTAATTGTTTAACACCAAATTAAAACTGACAAATGTTGATAACGATATTTACATCTCACGTGAAGGGGTGGGGGTGTCAAGGAATTGGAAGGTCGCTCCGTGCGAAGGAATGGCTCGTTACGTAACTGACCTGACCATACAATTAGCTAACAAATCGATTTCACAGATGGAAAAAAAAATGGTAAAATATATTTTTTTTTTAATATTGCCGTCTTCTGCTTTAAAATTACCATATATTGAAAATATGACGTTTTGACTACACAAGAAGAAAACAACCAAAACTGCCCAAAACAACAGAAAATAAAATAAAAAATACCGACAACTCATCCAGATATACTGAAACGAGTCAAACCTACAGCATTCAACCAACCAACGATTGATTTTACATGTCTACTCCATACTAGAGATTACATTTTGTAAGTACTATTACGATCAGTCAATTCATAGTTTGTAAACTTTCCGTATTACAATATATCTATATCAAGTAAGTATCCAATAATGCACTACGACACCATTTATTTTTTCTAATATGGCAAAAAAAAAAAACGTTTTCCTTGAAAAGCAGCACTATAATGTGTCTGAACATTTGGTGTAGAGAGAAACAATAACATGTAATCTAATTAATGTTAAAACAACACAAGGCATATGGGTAATAGCAAGATGCATGTAAACATTAGCCGTTTCATTTTTGAAAAAGGTAACATTTACTCACTTTTTTTTTAAAAAAAAAACCCTAAAATATTCTGTCACTGTCACATCTGTTGTCGTTACAGACCATGCGAATGTTTAAAGTTAAATAAAATATGGCTAACATTTAAGTTAGCATAACTGTTACAGCTGTCATTATTGTTCGAATTATATGTATTCCATATTGGTCAATATGTATTCAATAATGAATGTTTAATTGAACGTTTTAATCGCAACTTACAACTACGTCAAGTGAGTTATGTGTTGCTGTCTAGGAAACAAGGGCAGTGGTTTAACCTAGAGGCAAGCGTGTATATTTTAATTGTTATCTCCCTTAAACTGGTCTGCCAACGGTCGCTACAGGGTTCCTAAGATCGTGCCCGTTTTAAGTCTGTAGTACAGGTCTGTCACAGTCACCCATCGTCTCACGAGTTCGGCCTATCTGGTGATGTGAGTTGTCACGTCCGACTGACGTTGACTTTTATTTCTCCTTCACCACAGTGTTTCTTTTAAAGCTACACGAAGAGAAAATTTATTTTATTGATTCTAGAGTAAATACATATAATGCCGCAAACATAATGACGTTTCGATACTTAATAATAAAGACACCTACATTACTACCTAAAGTATTTATTTAATCTTAAAAGTTGTCTGCATGTATAGTGTTTCTTTCAGACTTTTTGAAGGGTGGGCGGACACTGATCAAAGTAAATTTATATTTAAATATGTTATCGTTAAGGCGGTAGACGTTTTTAGTGGGCTACGAAGTTACCTGCATTTTTTTTCTTAAAAATAAAGAAACATTTAATATGTATTTTCTGTATTTTCAATTTAACAAAAGGGGACAATACACGAAATAGGCTAAGTGTCGACGTATCAATCAATATTCTCACTTGTTATACATATATGTACACAAGAAAACGACAGGTTTTATTTTTGCAATTACAGACATATTTTAAAGAAAATCTAAACGGATGTCTACAAATTTGTATCATTATTATAACACTGTGAATGCAAATTAAATATGTTAAGAAACAAAAACTGTATGTCTGTTTTGTTTTATTTTTTTTCCAAATCATTTACCAGACCTGTTATGACTATTAAATAGTTAATTACGTCCCTTGCAAACACTACCAAAAAAAATAGGTAATAATTTATTATATGTACTAGCGTACCCCACCACGCGCGTTGCCGCGGGGATAGAAGAAAGTTTGACGAAATGTATTACGATTTCACCAACGCATTATCAATTATAATTATATGTTCTTAGACGCGTGACCTTCTTTTCTAAAAATGAGTTATTTAAATGTAAACAATGCCTGTTCTTGGATCATAAATATCAGGACACGGGTTTACCTACACTACCGCATGAAAACCTTGAGTGTACATTAATCACTAACCGAAATAATATGGTGCAACACACTTCGGTGACCGCCTCTGTGTCAGAGACGTAGAGGGGCGCTCTAAAGCCCCCCCCCCCCCCCCGATTACACTACTGCATTGGCGCGGCGTTCGACCCCTGACTCCTTAAAACTAACAGGCGCCATCGTGCCAAATAGTATCCTGTTAATAATGATGCAGATTTCGTCATTCGCTTAAGTGACACAAATGAACAGGATTTTACTGATGCAATATGCTAGCGTTACTAATGGTCTATTATTAGACGCTTGATCTCAATTTCTGACTGAATTGTCTAACAATAGATGCTTATTGCATCATTCGCAAAGTGACGAAACTCTACAGTAGGCTCCTCATATTCAAAATTTATGTTTTCATCTTTCTCAAGGTGACGAAACTGTACAGAAGGATTTCCTCGCGTTACAAAGTTATTTTTAGAAGCCTGTTGTAGTTTTACCGCTGAATATAGTAGTACCCCTTACTCGCTACGCTGGACGCTCGATTAACGGATGCCAAGTTCCAACTAAATCGCTCTAAAACTCTGGACGCCAAACCGTGTATTGACGAAAGTTGTACCCTATATGGCGCCGCCCGTAAGAAACTTTGGTTTTCTTTTTCGCAGAAATATTCTCGGGAGTATTCTCATCTACTCCCTAAAGTTTCATGGCACTCGGATGAACCGCATCCGAGTTTTATTTTTTATATACCGTGTATAGAGAAAAAAAATCGCCCCCCCCCCGGTGGTGCGCCGCCCTTGCAATATAAAACAATATTTTTTGCAGAACCCTACCATTGAGTGATCTATTCATCTCCCCAAAGTTTCATGGTACACGGATGAACGGTGTGAAAACGAAATTTTATATACCGTATATAGAGAAAAATCGCACCCTCCCGTGGCGCCGCCCTTGCGAAATTAAAAATTATTTTTTTACATAACCCTTTCCTAGAGGGTTATAACGAACTCCCCAAAGTTTCATGCCTATCGGATAAATGGTGTCACTGCAATTCACTTTTATTTTTTTTTTATATACCGTAAAAAGAGAGAAATTGGACCCTCCCCTGGCGCCGCCCTTGCGAAATTAAAAATTATTCTTTTACAGAAACCTTCTTTGAATTGTTCTAATCATCTCCCTCAAAGTCTCATGGCTATCGGATAACGGTGTCAAACCAAAATCGACTTTTATTTTTATATACCGTATGTAGAGAAAAATCGCACCCTGCCGTGGCGCCGCCCTTGCAAAATTAAAAATGATTTTTACAGAACCCTTTCCTAGAGTTTTATAATGAACTCCCCAAAGTTTCATGGCGATCGTGTGAACGGTGTCACCTCAATTCACTTTTATTATTTTTATATACCGCATAAAGAGAAAAAACAAATCGCGCCCTGCCGGGGCGCCACCCCTGCAAATTTGAAAATGTTTTTAGCGCAGAAATCTCCCCAGTAATATTCTCTACATGTTCCCAAAGTTTCATGGCGATCGTGTGAACGGTGTCACCGCAATTCACTTTTTTTTATATAACGTATATAGAGAAAAATTGCACCCTACTGTGGCGCCGCCCTTGCGAAATTAAATATGATTTTTTTACAGAACCCTTCCCCAGAGTGTCCTAATCAACACCCCCAAAGTTTCATGCCTATAGGACGAATGGTGTCACTGCAATTCACTTTTATTATTTTTATATACCGTATATAGAGAAAAATCGGACCCTCCCGTGGCGCCGCCCTTGCGAAATTAAAAATTATTTTTTTACAGAACCCTTCCCTAGAGTGGTATAATGAACTCCCCAAAGTCTCATGGCTATAGGATGAACGATGCCAAACCAAAATCGACTTTTATTTTTATAAACCGTATATAGAAAAAAACAAATCGCGCCCTGTGGGGGCGCCACCCCTGCGAATTTGAAATATTTTTTTTCGCAGAAACCTCCCCAGGAATATTCTCAACAACTTCCCAAAGTTTCACGGCGATGTGATGAGAGGTGTAGTAATGCATAAAGGACACACAGACACACACACACACACACACAGACATACATTGCTTTATATATATATAGATTGGTAAACTAAACTAACAATATGTCGCCGACAGTGTTCCTAATCATTTAGACAAATTTAAAATAAACTAAAATAGAAAATGTGAAACCATGTAAGATACGTAGACGTCACTTTTGGAGCTGGTCAAATGTAGCGCAATATACAACTTAGTGTGATATCATCAAGGTGATATTGCACATAGCGTCAATGTGTACTTACATGGCTAGTTAACTCGTATTAATATACATTGTATTGTAAAGGCAAGCAGTTTACCTCTGTATAGTTTACAATGTTTTTCACCCTCTGGATTTATATAGACATAGACTCGACTATGTAATTGTGTCAATATTTACTTTGAACCATGTTTAAATGATTTAGACAACAAACAGTCATAACATAATGTTTAGTTAACTTTGTTGTTAGTTCTGCTACATTAGACTATAAAGGCGGTCAACTCACAAACTCACATATCGCTACCGCTCCCACCAGTCTGGTGAGCTATGGTTCACGAATGTTTACAATTATAGAGCCGGGTTGAACTAGTGACGACTATAAGGGGCAGATAATTTAGTATTACATGATTTGAAACGAAGGGGAGGTAACAATTTCTGCTAGATATTTTCATTGCCGTCTGTAAACGGCTGCTTTCACTGCGGAAGGGGGGGGGGAAGGTTGTGTCGAATTCACAAATTATGAATTGCTGGTCAGCTGAAAAAACATCTAGTTAGCAGCGTCTACTACGTCGCGGGTCAGCTCGTGTAAAATAAAGTGTAAACGTTTAAAACGCACAACTAATTTGGCTTGCTAGATCCTGCCTAGTTCACGCCTAAAAGCCAAACGATGCATCTAAGGTGTAGTAAATATCAGTCTTAAAGACCCTGATACATAATCATCAAGTTGTATTTACCAGGTATTGTATTTAAATAATTAAAATTATGACATGATCAGCAGTCTGTAAACATAAACAAAACGTGTTAAATGTTGTAGTTTTTGGAACCTTACTGATCATATAATGCATGGGATATTTTAAATATTGTCAATAAATAACATTACAATAGAACTCGTATATTAGGGCATATCAAACACAGTTTAAACCTTTCTTCGCAAGATGTCAAACAATCGACGCACTACATACATAATTTCGTTTTTTAAATAACCATGTAAAATACAGGGAGAGAATAACTAAACAAAGACTACAAGAAGTGAGGTGGCAGACCACGATCCTAGGTACCATCGGAGAAAATGTTTTCATAGTTGCAATGACAATAATAACACCTCGTAATAAATACATCTTTTTTTAAGTGTCGTTTCGTTGTTGATTTTTAATACAAGCGATCTCATATGTTGTTTTTTTTTGTTTATTTGATGTAGTTGGTGGAAATAGTTATGTTGGTTGATATACATATAATTTAGGGTATAATGGGTCTATTTCATTGTGCTACCCTGGCGAAACTAGTATAACTGTAGGTTTTTCTAGTTTTTTTGTTTACTTTTTTCCCCTTTAGTTTTGCACAGGTGCCTTTGTCTTTTATTGTCGGACTCTCTGTATATGTTATACCACATAGGTACAATCTGTCTATTATTGTGATTGTTAATTTTTTTATAATTAAATCCCCCGTAACAGCCACAGTTTGTGAACATTTTCTGAAGGAAACAGTAGACTGTGAGAAAAAAAAAATGATAAAACAGATCCTACAGTTCTAACCCCACGACTGTCGCATGTTCTTTTCTCAATGTCTGACAGCCATTTACTTTTCTTATGTGAGCATTTGCTTTTCTCATAATTTTAGTTGATCTTACATTTTATTCTAGTTTTGATTTTACCAAGAGTAATTACCTCCCTCTATTAAATGCAAAATTTTATGTTTTCAAGGGAGACAATGCAAATATGCCACAAATAGCAAGCCGAGTAAATTATATACATAATTGTGTAATTAATCACCTTTAATTTAAAAACAGAATATAACATTTCATAGAATATAATAATTGTATACACACACCTTCAAATTGTTTAGTTTTCCTTCGACTGATTATTAAAACTTTATTGTAATTTCAAGAATTGAAAGCCTTAGATTTGTATTTAACATTTTCAAAGAGATGCAATAAAATATAATTAATGATCTTCCCACCGCATGCACAGTTTAGAGTTAGAATTTTTTTCTAATGCTTTTAAGCAACATTTGACTTGTTCTCCTGCTCGACTTTTAACGTCGGAAATGTATGTAACAAGTACTGTTAAACAATAACTTTTATCCCTAGAAGTCAAACACGGAACATAGGTTTTAAAATATGATGTATAAAATGATTAAATAAAAAACGCCTCTAGGTACGTAAATCTCCTTAGAGGTCATCCATATATGACGTCCAAACATATTTTAAAATTATTTTGGACAACCTCCCCACAAAAGTCCACTTAATTCGCAAAAGTCTATTTTTTTCAGACCCCCTCCCCACCCATGTGGACGTCATATATGGATGACCCCTTATATTCCCATTTGTATAACATTTTCTAACTAATTTCAAAGTGCACATATTAAAGTCCTGGTACATTGACAACATCCTCTCGGTCAGCTCGCTTTCATGATTTTATAAAATAGAAGTTTAAAAATACTTGGAAACCCAGCCATGTTGCTTGCATCAAAAACTACGAGATTAGCACGTGAAAGGTGGGGGTCGTAAAATACTTTGTTGATCACTTCCCCCATCTGTTGGCTCTGATCTGTATATGATGTAGGAAGGTGAAGATGAACATGATACATTTTAGAGAGCATCAACTGCAACGTTATCCTAGCTGTTTAAAAACTCTAAGTATTGTGTTTGTGTTTTATCTAACTTTCTTTGGACAAATGTTAATGTATAACTGTACTTGTTACACAGATAACCGAAATATAATCTCGTATCAAAACATGTTATGTTCTTTCATTATCATCAATAGAACTAGACTTGACCAAAGCATGAACAACCAAACGTCCTTAAGATATTACAAAAAACAGACTGAATCAAGATATTATGTTCAACTAGTGGCTTCTGAAAACAAGGTTTCAAATAAAAGTTATTGACTGTGGTTATGAAAAGTGGACAATAGATGTTGATAGAAAGGAAGATCACACTATTTTTAGGCAATTAAAAAATTTATTTTTTTGAGTGCTTGGTAACTCTAAGTATCGATCATAGTAAACTGTACATGCCACAGTAGAGATTATTTTTTAAACTCACAGATACCATGTACTTCTAAACTGTGAAGACTACATGGTCCACTGAACCTGATCTCCATGTTTCATACATTGATAATGTGATGCCAAGATAAAGATTTAAAGTCAAAAGGCAATTTATATATACATGTGACAAGAATTCAATACTGGCTACAATGCAAAACAAAACTTGAATATAGGCAAATGGTAGCGAGAGCTCACATTTAGGGATTAAATCAAAGAAATATCACCTCAAGACCTGGTCGTAGAGGCAAGAATTTCACTTCAACCCCACCAGAAGTTGATAAATCAAAGGAAGAAAAACGCAGGAGTTATGCACAATGGACAATAGAAAAAAAATATAAGCTGAGGACCCCAAAATATGGAAGATGATTGTCAATTTATTGTTTATTTTGCTTAAAACATAATATTTGATGAATGGTGGAAAACCTACGAAGGGGTTAATTTTTCAAGATGAGCGCCGTTGTCATAGTTACCGGGATTTTTTCACATTTTTTTTTAGTGAAAATGCAAATACAGGTGTACCTTTAAAAAGCTGTAAAGAAATAATTGTTTTATAACAATTTAAAAAAGGTGTTTTTTTTTTTTTTTTTTTACCGGCGCCCACCCCCAATGATTCAAGTATTAAAAAAAAAAATGATATCATGAATTGGCATTTTGAGACGCTAAAACCAAATGTACATAATCTGACTAGATCTACAAAACACAGACACAAATTGTGAAGCCACTGACATTGTAATGACAGGAGAATATTAAGGATATGTATTAATTTTGTTAGGAGAGTAAAAGTTGTATCGTCTAGGTAGGCTAAAATTGTGTTCGATAAGTTTGGTATGTCTATTACTCTGATTCATTTATTGTACCTAATGCTTTATAAGATGAGTCTTTAGCCATGCAACTCTATTGTAAATAAAAACATGTAAATTACTAAAAAAAAAAATCATAACAAACGTTTAATAACAAGCTTTTGTGTAAAAATGCACTAACAAGTAGAAAATAAATTATACACCACTATTTAAATTACTAAAAAGAAAAACGTGGGTCTCTTCCTAAATATTAGTAAAGGTATCCTATAGATACTAAAGTGGTCCACGTTTTTCTTTATAGTAATTTATAGTAGGCTATGTAAAGCACAAAAAAAAGAAACTAGACGGAGTTGTAAAACCTTGTCTACTATTAAAGTAATAATGTATATTGTTTTTTATAATATAAAATGTTTAACGTATAAATGTATTCAAAGCCAAAAGCCCCGTGCATACAATTGTCAAATAGTCGTCAGATCTCATTATGACGTGTGTTCATTACTTTTGCAGCTACTTGCTATGGAAGTTTTAATGTTACTTTATTCGTTAAAATCGTCGTTTCTACCACTGACAGGCGCAACGCTTTTGTTTTAGTAAATTAGTATTTAATAGCTACCTCCCATTTACATGATGTAAGGCGAAAGTGGAGATGTATGTACAGTGTTTCTTCCCGACTTTTTTCTACAGGGGCTGGGGGCACTTGATACTTTCAGGGGGGGGGGGGGAGGGGCACTGGTAAAAATATGTGTTTTCTATATAAATTCCATTTCCGAAGTGATGCCCGGAAGAAACTTTGTGTATGACGGGGGGTGGGGGGATACTAAAAATCCAAAATTGTCTGGATGTCATAAATTGATGAACCATTATTTAGTAACGCTATGCAATAAAGAACTATTTGTGTGTATACAATTGAAACAACATTTTAACAATGTAGTCCATTTCATGTTTTTGTCATCCAAATGTAGACAAGACTAGCCCGGCATAATATGATCTCGCATGATTTATGTAATATTATGTAATATATTGGAAAATATACAATCTAAGCATAGTATGATTATATAGAGTTAGCTGCCATCTGCGTCAACTTATCGTAAAAACTGATTTCCATTAGATGCAATGACCAGTTTCACAAAGAAACAAAAGTACCTGAGACTCGAAGCTTTTCTACTATTTTATGTATGAGTCATTTTGTATAACTATGCATATAATTGGAAATGTATTCAATGCGGAAAAAAAAAACAACCTCAATACGCCCCCCCCCCCCCTCTCCGTTTTTGTATTCTTTTGACTACACTTGCTCTCTGTTAATAAGTTAATTTAAAACTTAAATGAATTTTTCATTTTTTGTTATATTGTTTTAAAAATATTTTTTTTTTTTTTTCTTGTTTTAAAAACATTTTTTTTTTTTTTTTTTTTTTTTTTTTTTTCTTGTTTTAAAAATATGTGATAGCACAATTGGAATTAAGGCAGGAGGCAGAGCATTATTAAAACGAAGTATTTCGAGAGTAGTTGGATTTAGAAATAAAAACATCACTGCTTTATGTGGTTACGATTACATAAATAATATAATAGTTACATAGAAAATGACCCATTATTTTTTCTTTTCAATAAATGAAAGAAATAATTCAATCAAATATTTATATAATTTTATTTTTTTATTAAAGTATTGTAAACCGACTTGTATTTCTAACTATTTAAGCAATTTATTTAAAGTTCCCTCCCCTGCTAAACTTAAAACATGAATCGGAATATACATAACGCACATTGCATGAAGCTTGGTTGAATATAATTGTCGGACGTTTTTTTTATAAAGGGTTCATCCATAAATGACGTCACCCTTTTTTTACGATTTTTAACTTCCCCATCCCCTCCGTCACACATCGTCACAAAAAGTTCAACGTAGTTCACGAGATGTATTTTTTGTTGCGGATGACTGGAAGATTTTGGTGATCTATTTTATTAATTAATTGCTAATTATTGTACTAACGATGTATCGTAAAAAAGATTGATTAGAACGTCAGTTTTGCTGTGTGTTATGTGTTATATATTTTGCATAAGGACCAACAAAATTTCAATAAACAAATTTCACTTGTTAATTTTTTTTTTTTTTTTTTTTTTTTTTTTTTTTTTTTTTTTTTTTTTTTTTTTTTTTTTTTTTTTTGTGTGTTGAGTTTATAAAAAAAAAAAAAAAAGACTTTTTGTTTTAAATGGAGCGACACAACATATTTTTAATTTTTTAATTTTAATTTATTTTTTATTTTAACATTTTTTTCAAACCTTTCGTTTTTTTCCATTTTTGATGTTCGAAATCATGTAACAAATTGTATGTAAAGTTTCGCTTTTAAACCTGACGATCTATGGGGCAAGTGAAGTAGAGTTCACTTGTTTCTGTGAATATTGATCGAGAACGTCACGGATATTAGCAACAATGTTTACCTACTTATTCAAATGTTTTTTAAAAGAGTAAGCAAACTCGATACAGTTTTTCATAATTAAAAAAAAAAAAAAATAGAAACACATAAAGCACACATTCAGATAATATTTTCATATTTTCATATATGTTATTTTGTAGTAAAGTTTTTTTGTCCGACATTATTGTCCATTTAATATTGTTTTTTTTTTAATTTATATTCATAACTAGTGATATAAACGCTATTAGAATTGTTTCCCTTATAATAGTGGGATTTAAAAATGGGAAGTAACAAGTAAACTGTAAATTTATAGTAACGAAAACAATAAATACATTAAAAAAAATAACATTCCTAGCTACAATGTAGATAACCCTATATTATAATGTAGTATTAACAAAAATGTAATATTTTAATTTGTATTAACTTTGAGTTGTGAGTAGGTTATGCATGTGCTTAATATAAATGTATTCGAAGTTAAACAGATAAAATGTGACGAAGTAGCAGAGAGGGATATTGTTTAGAGTCGAAATATTAAAGTGTGGTATTGTTGTATAGCTTCTGTTTACACTATACCCAAACATGCTACAAGACATTGCACAGATTATTTTCACAACACGTCTACATAGACACCAAGCTGGCATGCTATTAATCGTGAACGTTTTATTTAAATCTCGAATGTATTCAAATTTCAGTTGTAATTTTACCCGGGTTTAGCAAGATGATCTCTTTAGATGTGATGTCAAACACAACCACTCAAACGACTGTCAGGTTTCCATAAAGATGTAGCTGCTGTTTTTGTTACTGTAAACAGTCCACCCAGTTCCACGTTTAACACAGACAAAATGCGATGAAGTAGTCGAGAGGTTGATTTCTTTAGTCAAACATCAAAAGTGTGATATTGTTGTATGGGATCTGCTTACATTATAACCAAAAACGTTTCTAGAAAAAAACATAAACATTCTTGTTTCAATTTCATGTCGGCAATAAACATATCAGAACTGCACGACCACAGACCACTGGTCAAACCAATGCAACCAACGACACGTAAACACACCTCAACAGACAACTTGAGACTCAGCCCGATCAGGTACGTGTAAACTGTACCTACGGCAATGTATCGATACCAAGCTGACATGCTATTGATTGATTTAGTTTTATTTAAATCGTGAATCGAAAAGCATTAGTCGATTCGAAATAAATCTTAAACGAATGTAGAAGAATTAGACTGAAATCACCTACATGTATGAGCTTCAAATCGATGACAGATGTACAATCATATGCAGTTAACTTAAATAATGAAACTAGCGACAACTGGCCATATGCCAGTGCTATAAGGTCAACTCTACATATGAAGGGTTTTGTAGACACATACGTTATGTTAGGATAGGCAAGTGTCGCATCTCGTGGGTCATGTAGAGGGGGTGGAAGCAGGCGTTGTAACTGAAATAGCAATTTAAACAGAAAGTGATATTTCAACGCCAAGGGTAGACAAAGGTACAGAAAAATAGTCCAAGTAAAGACAGAACAGACAGAACTCTTCTGCTGGCAGCTGGTTTGTTTGTTGTCATGGTACATCATTTGTGATAGTGTTGGTCAGCAATACTTTAAGACTGTTAGAGTGAAGCCCACTTAAACTCGGCACTTATATTTTGCTTTTGCGTAGCGCGTCAGTATCCATGAATCCGTCTATACATAATGTTTAAATGTGTTTTTTCAGCTTTTGGCTATAACTGTAGGGATATAACTGTTTTTTGTTTCGAATACCAGCGATAAATAGACTTTAGAAATACGTTAAAGTCTGTATTTGATCGATTTGATCGGATTGCCCCGATTCTAGATTTAAGATAACGAAACTCGATTCAAGATTCAAGAATACAAAATTAGTAACTGATTTTGTATCTGAACTATTTTAGGCCTTACATGTTTCATATTAATATGTGTTAATATTTGCTACTTACGGATTCTTATAACTCAATTGCTCCGCAATAAAGAGCTAGATGAATAAACAAAGGCTAAGACAAACATACTTAATATACCAATTAGTAGTTGCAAACTCTAATAAATATGATAAAACAATTATATTAATATTAGGAACTTAGCATTGATTACATCGAGTTTTGTCCATGAAAAAAAAAATATGTTTTGTTCTTTCAAACTATAAAGACATGTTCTTTCAAGTTATCAAGAAAAGAAAAATAAATTAAGCAACTAAACAAAGTCAAGCAATTTGTTGTAACATGTCATATATCTACTCAAACAAAATGCGTGGAGTATTGAATTGTTCCCATTGAAGTAACTGTGTTTTCTAATCTTGCTAATTTTAAACAAAACACTTTCATCAAACGTATGAAAGTTTATATTGGATGAATAGTGAAAAAGCTGGATCACATATAGTTTTCTTGTGCCCGCTGTGTTAGGGTGTATATATGTTTACAAATGTACATATGTGTTAGGGTGTCATAATATGTGTACATGTGTACGACTATGTTAGAGTGACATGTGTATATGAGTTCGGCCTGAATAACATTTAAGTGTGTGTGTTAAGGTGTAACATGTTAACACATGTATGGCAGTGTTACGGTGTAATATATTTACATATGCACAACCTACCTAACAATAATTTTCAAAGTTGTATATAAGACATGGTCACACTGACAGAGACAGATGACTAGAAGACTTTACATTGTGAAATAGTCACTCTGTTGCCGTTTGCAATTAATGAAATCATCACTGAAGTTGACTTTAACATTGGCGATCAAACCAAAACTGAATATATTTCTAAAAAATTGGGGAAACGCAATTTCTGCCTTGGTTGAGGTCACGGTTGAGGTGCTTCCTCCTCCCCTAAAATTATATCACACCTCATTTTACCAAACCCCTCCCTCAAAATTACAGTAAAAAGGCGTTAATTTAATGTATTTGTTTTTTATATTTTTTTTCTGCTTAAATCTTAATTGAGCTCATGTTCTAGTTTTTACTGCACTAACGTTTGCTTTCTTTTTCTCTCTATCATCATCAACCCCTCCTCTTCTATCCCTTCCCCTCTCTAGATATGTCGTCATGTATAGACGATCCTTTATATATCTGGTACTCTTTTGTAAGGGAAAATTGATATGCATACAGCTAAACACATTATGGGTTCTACTTTAAAAAAAAAGCAATGTACATTATTATTGGTAATTTGAAGAAAGTTTTCTGTTCTCAATATGTATTTTCTTTTAAAAGAATAGGGATACTACACAGAACAATGGTTAGGACTACATCAGCATAAATTGATCGATATCCTCGCTTGTCTTTCAAATGAGTAAAAATTAATGCTGCTGTATTTATTGATTGCAGTTAAAATAAAATTTTAAACATAAAACAAAGACATATCAATTATTTTTTGCATATTATTTGAAACACTTTATTGTAGAATATATGTCTTATTTTAAGAAAAATTATTAAGTCTCTTTAATTATTTTTTTTTGCTTATAATTCGTTTACCAAATGGTTTATTTAATAGGGAATTACTTCCCTTACACAATAACTAAACAAGAAAATAATATATGTAAATAACGGAGAAATGAAACAAACAAAAAAATATGGGCGACATTGTATCGAATCATTTGGATACATTTAACATAAACTAATATATATAAACTATGTAACAATGTAAGATACATATGAGATGGTCAAATGTAGCTCAATTTAAAGTTGTGCGTCTGTTAAATATGGCAGGCATTATGTTGATACACTCATGACTCAAGTTATTGGAACTGTCATTTAAATTAGTTGATTGCACCGATTCTCTTCTCGACATGTTGACTAAAATCAAAGTGTACTATCTTGTATGGGTTAGTTACGATGTCAGGTAACCCATCTGACCTGCGTTGACTAATTGCACCGTTCATTTTTTTTGAAAAAAAAATGTATCATAATTAAATCATCAGTTATTTTGAACGTTTTTATTACAAATCTATATTTTTTCTGAAAATACACAAACATGAAAAGAGGATGGAGAACATTGATTACATGATTTCTTCGATAGCCTTTTAAATGTGTAAAACATAACGCTATCGTGTGTACTTTTGCAATTACATATATATTTGAAATACTTGACACACATACACAGTGGCGTAGCGAGGGGGGGGGGTGAGAGGGGGTGGTGCAAATCAAAAGTTCGAGGGGGGGTGCAAATCGATAGTTTGTCCCCGGGCGCCTGCAAGGGTCACTACGCCTCTGCTGTTTGTATTTGTTTCCAATTCATTCGCGAAAGATATTATGGTTATTACATAAGCAATGATTTCCCTTGCACAACTTTAAAGCAAGAAAAAAAGTTTCATTGATGAAATAAAATACAAATATAGTCCACATTGTATCTAATCATACGAACACATTAAAATTAGTTAAAAGATAATGTGTCGCATCTAGTTAAATATTAAGCTTCGCGTGAGTTCAATATGGCAGATATTATGTTGACAAAATCATTAATTCAGTTATTGGAACTTTTATTTAAAGCAGATACTACAATGGTCCGGGTAGTCGAATGGTTGATTGCAGCGTTTTACTTATCAGAGCAAGTTGTTCTATCTATTAAATGTTCTGTACGGAGGTCTTAGCTGTGGCCGCAGTTTTTCCTAACTTTAGTCAGGTAACCATCTGAGCTGGGTGAACAAGGACGTCTTACAGACTCGAATGTCGGGATCCGAAAAAAAAATATTTTAAGCAATCAATTAAGTAAAAAGTAATGTCACAATTCAGACAAATTAATTTGTATTTAAAGCAAACTAGTTTGAACCCTAAACTTGAAGTAATATTAATTAAGCCAATTTTATTTGGTGTTTATACATTAGACTAAGTATCATTATTTTGTTTTATATAATAAACATAGTTCAAGAAAACATATGGACACTAATAAACATATCCATGCGTTTTAAATATCACTGTTGTATACTTTGATACCGATATTGATTTTCTGAGTTTTACTGCAAAAACATGTGTTTACTTTTTTTTCTCCATCAGCAATTATATTTTAATTGTTGCCTCCCTTAGACCATTCTACCAACGCTACAAACGTGTTAGTGTCGTGTCTGTTGTATTACAGGTCTGTCACAGTCACCCATTGTTGCAGAGTTCGGCTGGTCTGGTGATAGGAGTCCTCGCGTCCGAGGAATTTCAACAGACCGGAGATCGTCATGTGTGATTTTTTATCTATGGGAATGATACACAAGCCGTGAAACAGTGGTTTCATCATCTTTAGTTTTAGAAACAGCCGAACTAAATTCCATTAATTCACTCATACTTTAGTAATATAAGAGTTTATATGAGAGTGTATGTTAAAAAAATAGGTGTTCAGCGGAATAATTAAGTTCACATAGATGTTCAGTTGACAGATGAATTTGACATATTGTGTTCACATAGATTTTCAGTCCCCAGGTGTATCCAGGCTAGTCTCTCCAACTGTCCCCAGGTGTATCCAGGCTAGTCTCTCCAACTGTCCCCAGGTGTATCCAGGCTAGTCTGTCCAACTGTCACCAGGTGTATCAAATCTTCTTAATGTTTTCTCCCAGGTCACGTTGCTCCAGATCTTCCTTGGTCAGCCTCTTTGTTTCCCCTGTAGATTCCAGGTGAGGGCATGTCTTCTTATGCTGGATACAAGCTTTACGAGTGTGTGGCCAAACCATTTCTATTCTCTCAGTATGAACTCTTCAGCTGGCAGCTGGTTTGTTTGTTGCCATGGTACATCATTTGTGATAGTGTTGGTCAGCGTACTGTCACACAACATACCACAGATTAGTATAGATCCTCCCCTCGCTGTATACACAGCTTATCCTAAGTAAATAACAACAAGATGTCTTTCAGTTAGTTTTGACGTTGTTGCATCTTCTTGATAAGTAGGAATGGGATTGTCAAAGATTAAAACAACTGCTACAGTTACATTATTACTCGTATTTATTCATGTATTTTGGAGACAAATCAATCAATCAAAATGAAAAACCTAACTAATTAACTTCTAAAATAGCAGCTGTCACAATTTAAATGTTACAACAAGCACAGATTGTCCCAAGTAATGATTTATCTGGGAGACTTGACTACAATGCTTGCGGTCTAGAGATAATTCCTACATTCTGATTATTTGGGCACCAGTCATGTTTATGATACAGCCCCATGAAAAGCCTGAGAAATATTTCCACATGAAATGTTTTCTGTTATCAACTTACAGGCAGATGACTCTTGAACAATTATAATTGATTAGGGTGATTTGTTTTACAGAAGCTTTATTATATTATAGTTCGGTTTTAATTCATTCGTGTATATATGTGTGCTTGTAGGTGTGTGTATGTGTGCAAGACTGCACGAAAATGTATGTCTACGATTGCTTGTAGGTTTACTTGTGCTTGCACTTGTCCAAATACGTGTGTGTAAGCGAATACATGTGCTTCCAATCTTCTGAGTGGGCCAGCATACCTTTAGGCCGCTGATTACTTTATTAGCAAACTGTAACAATATGAATAACACTACAACACAACATGAACCCAACACACCAGAGCTCTATATACAAGATGTGTGTAGTGGCACTGCAATGAACCAATATTACAATATTGGTCATAAATAAACGACGGGGTAGCATATCGTAGGTCAACTAGACATTTGTCAAATAGAACTAATATAATGCAGTGACGAACTGACCATTCACGTAAGACGAACAGCTTACCACTGAAGCATCAGTTGCGACTTGGATGTAGATATCGTTGGCAGTTGATCATTTGAGCGTGGAAGGGAAAGTCGAGGATTAGATAGCAGTAGCGGAGTTAGATAGTTATGTGTAGACAGCGGTTGTAGTCAGATTAGACATAGAAGTATTAGGAGATAGGCGAGAAAGTCAAATTAGAGAATAGCAGGGTACGAGAGTGTAGAAGAGCGATTACGTGCAAATAAAGAAATATTATTGCATGTTTTGAATGGTACATGTGCTTGATGTTACACTTTATGCCAAGCTCCATGCGATTAAGTAAACACGATCCCGGTAAAGTAACGTCCGACATATCAGCCTACAATTTTATAACGTGTCACACATCAGTCTACATTTAAATATCTTTTCATACATTACCTTACAATTACGTATTATTTCACACAAGATATACCAGATAACGTAACTATATTTGTATTACCAGTCACACGTTATATATATATATATATATATATATATATATATATATATATATATATATATATATATATATATATATATAATGTATATATCCGCAATAATTATGTGCATCTATATCTATGCTAGTGTCCGTGCAAAATTTGAGTTGTTAAGACAATCAATCATCTTCTTTTTTCAAGGAGCAATAGTCATCAACAACCCAACATCATAAAGAAGTTTCCTCTTTTATTTTGAATTGTTTACAATTAAAAGGAATAAATAATCCATCCACATACCAATATTGTATCGTCAATAACACCGACTTATTTGTTTGTTTATGAAAAATGTAAACACATTCGATAAAGTTTTTCTGACTTTATAAATACAACAACTTTAAACAAAACTACCCATTATTCTGAACATTTTTTATTTTTCTTTCAACTTAATATTTTATAAATATTTTGTTTGATTTACATGCAAGGCGTAATAATTTGATTCATGTTTGTTTTATATGCTCTTTAACACGGCTAGTAATAATCACTAGAATGGCTTTGTCTCCCCTTCAATTGGGGAGTGTATAATGGGAAGTAATAGCAAAATAATTAAAATAAAGATGTATGCCCAATAGAAATTGTGTATTGGAAGTTAGAACATACCATCATGTGACGAAGTAGTCGAGAGGTTGATACCGCGTCCCGGCCTTTAGTCAAACATCAAGTTGATATTCTTGTAAGGTTTCTGTTTACAATTTACCCAAACATCCTACCAACTATTCAACATATCTACTTATATAAGGACAGCGTGAAATACTTTAAGACTGTTAGAGTGAAGCCCACTTCAACTTCGCTCTTATATTTTGCATTTGTGTTGCGCGTTTAACCGTCTAAACAGAATGTATACATGTGCTTTTACAGTTTTTGGCTATAGCTTTAATTATATAACTATAATTATATAACTGTTTGTTGTTTCGAATACAAGCGACAAATAGACTTTAGAAATATGTTAAGTCTGTATTTGATCGATTCGATCGGAGAGCCACGATTCTAGATTTAAGATAACCAAACTCGAATCTAGTTATAAGAATACATAATTTTTAATTGATTTCTTGATCTGAACTATTTTAGTCACTACATATTTCATATTAATAATTGTTAATATTTGATACTTACTGTTTCTTGTTTCTACTGTCAGACGTTAGATTACCTGTCGGGGTCATTTATAAATGACGTCAAGCTTTTTTGACGATTTTTACCTGCCTCCTCCCTCCCCTCCGTCACACGTCGACACACAAAGCCAGAACCCCCCCCCCCCCCATTAAAATGACGTCACATCTCAGCCTACAACCCCCTCAAAAGTGCTGTTGAATTTTTCTTAAAACATAGATATTGTTTTTCCAAAATCTTGTCAGAACTCTGTAAACATAGAGTATTTTGATCAATACCTATTACAATTTATTAAAACCGTCTTCTAAAACGCTAAATATCGGATAAAACTCGTTTTCTAACCTTGCTTTTTTATAATGCAAAAAAGTGACGTCACACCATCTGAACATCCCCCACCTCCCCCTCATCACACACCGTCACAAAATTACTGCCCCCCCCCTTCCCCCCCTACAAGTGTGACGTCATTTATGGACGACCCCTGTCTCATTTAACTCAATTGTTTCATAATATAGAGCTAGAAGATTAAACACAGACTAAGATACGCCTAATCAATTTTATAACAATTAATAGTTGCAAACTCAAATAAATATGTAATGTTAAAGGAAATATTTTTTATAGCACTTCCATTTCGTTTCCGAGGGGGGGGGGGGCGCTAGACTTTTTTCGGGGTGGGGGGGGGGGGGCGACCAAGCTAATAGAGATGTCTGGAAGAACACTGATAGACAGGTACCCATCTGCGCTGGGTGGACTTTTCTTCCTATAATCTCCAATTCTCCGTATACATATTTCAAGGCTTCAACCAAGATGCATGG
The DNA here is from genome assembly GCF_028476545.2 of Physella acuta. Taxonomy (NCBI): domain Eukaryota; kingdom Metazoa; phylum Mollusca; class Gastropoda; family Physidae; genus Physella; species Physella acuta. Next base: position 622,299 of record NW_026731930.1, on the reverse strand, counting down.
CTCTTTATGTATACGTTTTGTTCTTCTATTTGTGTAAATATGTACTACCAATACAAAATTACGTTACTTTTGTACGAGGAAATGTAACCAAATATATTTGTACTGGCACATTATCATATTCAAATAGTTAAAACAATTAGTTAAATAAATATGTGATTAGATCTTGTGATTGAGTATATTCTATGAGTGATGATATGTAATGTAATGCTTTGTTTTCAGAAGTAGAGGATAAAAAATACTTTCTTGACTTACGGTCATTCTTCTGCATGTATAGGACCTGGAACTCAGTTTGCTATTACAAAATGTATATATATATATATATATGTTATTACTTTAAATCCTGAATGCACTTTTAATGTAAATGATATGTAATGGAGTTTATGCATATGCCATTAAGTCAGCCTTTACACCTATATATTATCCTAAAAAATAAAAACAAGAAAAGAAAAAAAAAAATATGTTTAAGGACTCAATTACTCCTGTCTATAGGTTGAACACGCCGTGTATATTTGTGTTGTTGTGTATTGTTAAAACAACATACATGTCTGATACGATACAATAGTTCATCAGATGTATTTGTTGGTTGCTGATGAATGACCTAATGAAGTGTTCTGGAAGATTTGACTGACCTCTTGTATTTGTTGGTTGCTGATGATTGACCTAATGATTTGTGCTGGAATGGATGTCATCTTGAATCCACCCAAGTCTGGTGGGTACCTAACTCACGTTAGGAAAAGCAAATGCGGCTGGGCATAGTGCTGACCATACTATCTCTTCATATGCCGAGGTCACAGAAACACGTAAACTCTACTTCACTTGCCATATAGACCGTTATGTTAGAAAAAGGGAACTTCACTTTACTTTTTAACAATATCTCTAATTTGTCAACCTAATTTTTAGGTATCCTTGTATAGTCGTTGTTTAATAGAGAAATGGGTCATAATTGTGAGTTAATGTTTAGGGTCAGTCTATGGTTTTCGAAATAACATTGTATGGCAGGGGTCTCCAAACTTTCAACCCGAGGGTCGCATTAACTATCAAATATCCGTTCGGGGGCCAGATATTCTTTAAGGCATCTCTTCAGTGTCGTGGTACCCTCCCCCCCCCCCCTCCCGCCCGAAAAAGTCCACCGCCCCCCCCCCCCCCAACGAAATATAATTTATATTTCATTCTTCAAAATGTTTGTTCACACAGGTATGTTGTTCGAAAATTTGAAAGGTACTTTGATGCAAATGTTGTAATGTTAGGAAAGTCTTCCTTGTGCAAAATCGTAAGAAAACCCATCCACCCTTCTTTGGACGTGTCTCTAAGGAAGTCATTTTCTTGCAATTCAATGACCTCCAGCTGCAGTTCAACTGGACAACACGCCACATTTACTGCAAATGGGCTTTGAAGCAGTCTCACTTCTTCTGCCTTTGAATCCAAGTCAGAAAACTGCTACTGAAACTGCAGCTGGAGGTCTTTAATGATCTCGTATGTAAATGACGCGGGGAACTCAGTGGTTGCTTCCAGTGGCGTAGCTAGGTCGGGTGTCACCCGGTGCGGCGCCTTATAGTGTCACCCCCCCCCCCCCACCCTCTCGCCAGTAATAGCTTTAAAATGTTGTGTTCACAGTTAATACTAATAATTTTTAGCTATAGTTGGTTGTAGCATTTTTTTCTCTATAGTCTGAATGTTTATGCCATGGTGTCACCCCCCCCCTCCCTTTGTTGGGATAATCAATTTGTACTTACAATACTCTTTAACTCTAATTAACCATCCATTAAACTGGCAAAAACACATTATTCTATATATCTTGCAATGTTTGGTCTTGGTGTCAACCCCCTTAAACGGTGTCACTCGGTGCGGTTCGCACCCCCCGCCCCCGCCTCACGTCGTCTCTGGAAATAAACATGCAATATACTAAAGTTACTGCAATGTAAACGTTAGGCCTAGGTTTGAGATTTTAAAATGAAATACAATAAAACAGACAACACAAGGCATAGCCAAGACAGAAGTAAAAACATTTCTGCAGACAGCTATAAATAGAACATGACATAGGCGGTGAAACAAAAATAAGCTACTTTATTTTCTATTGATTTAACTTGTCGCAAATACATTTAACATGTGCTATAAAAAAATTAAAAAAATAAAAATAGAATTAAAAAAAAAACATATTTATAATGGTACATTTGAAATAATATTTATTTTACTCTGATTTTATTGCATATACTTTGTCAATGGTCGATGTTATAATAATACGTCTAGGAACAATATGCTAAATATGACTAACACTGGATTGACATAGTCGATACTATTTTTACTTAAATATAAGCCTATATTTTTATTTATATATATTTTTTAATAAATGACACATCTTTATGTTTAGAAACATGAAAGTTTAGCTCATAATAATATATCTCGCTGATTTAGTTTTAATTGTTTATATCATGAGAAGCCTATACAATACGTTACCAACATGTATGAACAATAAACGGATAATTGTATACAAAGGAATCCGGATCAGAAACCCACACTAAGAAAACGATCTCAGGACACATGATCTCAGACAAAATATATCAGACAAAATATATCAGACACAATATATCAGACAAAATATATCATACAAAATATCTCATGGACAAATTATCTCAGGACAAATGATCTCAAGGACAAATGATCTCACGTACAAAAGATACCAGGACAAATAATCAAAGACAAATAATACCATGGGCAATTGATATCAGACACAATATCTCAGACAAAATATTTTCCAACGAAATTTTAATCGTGTATTGGATGAATTTTTTTATTGACTTTCATGTGGTTTTGTTTACTATGTTTAATATTGTTTATAGGCCTATATAATAATTGTTAGAAATGTTTGCCGCATACATTTGTCATATTGCACAAAACATTTTAAAATTAAGAATACTAATACAGTATGTGAAGATTAAAGACATTTTTTTCGATAGACAGCGTAGGTTGGGTTGCCAAACAAATGACAATGAGGACACACCTTCGTATCAAGGTGGCCGCCCGCTTTGATGGCAGAGACATGCCTTAAGCGAAAGACATCCGCCCTCCATGGACAATACAATTAGCATCTAATAGTAATGCATCGGTCACACCTTAGTGATTAGGTAATAAATGCTTATTTAAACGACAGCGGTTGTCGCGGAGCTGAGTTTGACTTACTGTGCATGCAAACAAAGAGTATTTATGGAGATTACTCAGCTATGGCCTCTTTCTTTACCTGGCAGAAAGGGTATAGGACATTCATTTCTGGTGAATTTATGTTTATATAAGCCAGAAGTGGAGCAGCAGAGAAAGAGGTGTTTTTTTTAGTGTTAGTTGAACTTAAAGGTAAATACTTTACTTAAATAATTTACTTGATAGTTTCCCCTTTAAAAATTAAAATAGTTATGACAAGACATTTTACACCATTTAGTAACATTGAACAATCGATTTATTCGCTTGTTTTTGAAAAGCGTAAGCAATCTCAATAATGTTTCTAAAATTAGTAAAAACAAACTATTTATAAAAACAAAGAAACACTCATGTAAGCAATTCATATTTTTTTATAAATGTGTTTCTAAATATAAATTTAATGAGCATGTCCGTCTTTATTGTTTAAATAAAGGTTACTATTTTTTTTTAAAATCATTTATAGGCTAGTGATATAAATTGGTTTGATTTATTTCCCTTAGAAAATACACATGCTTAAATGGGAAGTAATTATAAACTGTTTCTTTATTGTTAAAAAAAATACATTTAAAACAAAAATACATTTTAGCTAAAATGTGTATAGTCCTATAATAATTGTAACAAAAAATTAAATATAATGTGTTCATTTTAGATATGTTAACCTCGAGTTGTGAGCGGGTTATACATGTTAAGAACGTGTAAACTATACCTACGGCAATGTATCGATCCTAAGCTGACTTTCTATGAAACGATTAAGTTTTATTTAGACCCCGAATGTATACCAGCCTCATCTCTAATGATACCTTTAAAAAATTGCCAAAACTAACTAAGGGGTGTAGCAAGATGATCTCTTTAGATGTAGTGACAAGCACAACCACTCAAACGAATGTCAGGTTTCCATAAAGAAGTAGCTGTTGTTTTTGTTACTGTAAAAAGTCTGCACTATTCCATGTTTAAATAGACTACAATAATGCACGGGTCATAAGATAACATCATTAGTTAACAAGTAACTAGTTTTTCATTCGTTTCAAAATATTTTTTATCCTATGTTTTTAATGTTGTTCTATTTTTGTTTTCGTTGTATTGCCTTAGTTTATTCTTAGGCATAAAATCTAACCTGTGGATTATGTATTTGCTTTTACTCCTTAATATTTTCGCAATCGAATAAACACGTACATCTTATCATATAAGTCTACAATATGTGCCGTAATGTTTAGCAGCTTTTGTTGTTGACTCTTGTACATCCAGTAGGTCAACTCGCCTTCAACATTTAGAATACTTTATATCGATTATATTATAATTTTATATATTTGGCAATCATCAGCTACATGAAACGTTACAAAGAGTTGGTTGATCACTTCCCCCATATGTTGTCACAGCTCTCCCTATGATACAGCCATGTGGATAACAACAAGGGTCTTCTAGTGAACTTCAACTTTGTTAATTACGGTTTCATGTTTCTAGATTCTGCTGAGTTAGACGTTCAGTCCGTTTGCAGAGGCGCAAAAAGGGGTAGAGAAATTAATTTGAAAGCTCATTTTAAGCTGAAGTATCGAAAAATAAACGACTACAAGGCTTCACACACTGATTTAACAACTTTGTGACACCGAAATAGGATAGTAACTGGTAAGAAGCGCCACACACCTTTCCAACTGGGGGGGGGGGGGCGCTTTTGTCACAGACAGGAATAGCTATATATAGAAATGGGGGGGGGGGAAACGCAAAATTGATAGCCCGTCCCGGGCGCCGTATTAGGTCGCTACCCCTCTGTCCGTTTGTGTTTTTCATCGCGTGTTTATGTGACATATTTTGTTAACATACGATATTAAAGTTGCTTTCGTACCTGACGTTGAATTGAATTAAAGTTCACGAGTTTCTATGCCATCGGGGTACCCAGTGATAAAGTGTTCAACGAAAACCACAACCGCCTTTACTTTCCCAAACGTGAATGAGGTACCCATAAAAGCTGGGTGGACTCAGAGACGTTCTACGGATTTGAACCCGGATTCAACATAGAGACGGTTGGGTTAGCAGTCGTATGTTCAAACATTCAATCACACCGTCAATAGTTACGTCATCCATCAGACGTAACCACAGGTGTTGACTAGGTGAATTGAACCGTTTGGATTCTAGTTGTTGATTTAATTCCAGACATACACTTTTTGTTTAATTTTTTTGTCTTTTTACTTTCTCGTATATACGAAGTATAGAGAAAGTCTTGTAATCGTGCACAAAAATCTTATTAAATTTGGACAGTTTTCACCGTTTTACTCCTCAGTCCTTCATCACATCCGGGATATAGAAGACTTATTTTTATCGGGCAAAAATTATAAACTCAGATATATACATATTTTGGCGTTGTATGCGTAATGGAGTTGGAAAAACTGGATTGTCCAATTCTGTCCGTGTGTGTGTCCGTGTGTAAACACGATAACTTGAGTACCGTTTCAGCTAGGTTGATGAAATTTCATATATAAGTATTTTATCAAAATCGTAGATCCGTATCAATTTTGAGCGATTTCCGATAACCGGAAGTGGTACCTTTTCTACTTTGAATTTCTCAAAAGCCTATAACTTGAGTTCTATTTCAGATAGATAAATGAAATTTGATATGTAAGTAGAAGATTTAATTTTCTACCTTCTGTCAAATTTTGAGTAATTTCCGTTTATCGGAAGTACTTATTTACGCTACTTCCGATTTCTCAAAAACGCATGTAAATTTATAAAGTACTAATAATATTGCGCACTATTATGCACATCTTTATTTAGCGTTCACTTGGTGTGCCTTTCTTTTTTCTACGAGGTTATATTCTATATTTAAAAATTTGAGTATTTAAAATGGATTAAAAATCATGTCTAGAAGTCTATATCCCGAGTTGCCATCCCCCGTAGTGTTATTTTAGAATATTCGAGAAAGTTTAGGGGAGATCACTCCCGGTTTATTTATTGTTTTGTTTTCTTTTTAATATTAAAGTATTAATTTAAAAACAAAAACGATGTAGAATGTGAAATATTTTTTAGCCGACTTATTCGAATATCTTTGAGAAGTGTAAGCAAACTCGATACAGTTTTACATATTTGACAAAAAGAAACATTTCTAAAATAAAAATTAAACACTTATCTAAACACTTCATATTTTCTTAAAAAAATGTATTTTGTAAATATGTATTTACTGTACATATCCGACTTAATTGTTTACTTATTGATTATGTATTTACATTTTTTGGCTATGGATTTAAAGTGTATTTGAAATCGTTCCCTTATTATAATAAGATGTTTTAATTTGAAGTAATTATCTTTATTGTTAAAAAAAACAAAAAACAAATTACATGATGAAAAAATACATTTTAGCTCAAATGTATATAATTTTATAATAAAATGTAACAATAACAAAAACTTAATATGTCCATTCAAGTTCGCTTACCATCCAGTTGTTGGCGGGTTATACATGTTCTTTATATAACATGTTGTTGGCGGGTTATACATGTTCTTTATATAACATGTTGTTGGCGGGTTATACATGTTCTTTATATAACATGTTGTTGGCGGGTTATACATGTTCTTTATATAACATGTTGTTGGCGGGTTATACATGTTCTTTATATAACATGTTGTTGGCGGGTTATACATGTTCTTTATATAACATGTTGTTGGCGGGTTATACATGTTCTTTATATAACATGTTGTTGGCGGGTTATACATGTTCTTTATATAACATGTTGTTGGTGGGTTATACATGTTCTTTATATAACATGTTGTTGGCGGGTTATACATGTTCTTTATATAACATGTTGTTGGCGGGTTATACATGTTCTTTATATAACATGTTGTTGGCGGGTTATACATGTTCTTTATATAACATGTTGTTGGTGGGTTATACATGTTCTTTATATAACATGTTGTTGGTGGGTTATACATGTTCTTTATATAACATGTTGTTGGCGGATTATACATGTTCTTTATATAACATGTTGTTGGCGGGTTATACATGTTCTTTATATAACATGTTGTTGGCGGGTTATACATGTTCTTTATATAACATGTTGTTGGCGGGTCATACATGTTCTTTATATAACATGTTGTTGGTGGGTTATACATGTTCTTTATATAACATGTTTTCAAAGTTAACCAGACAAAATATGACGAAGTAGTCGAGAGGTTGACTGCACATTTCGCTTCACGGCCTTTAAGGGTAATCCATTAATTACGTCCACTTTCGACGATGCCCCCCCCCTAACCCTAACCCCCTCTAAATTTTCGAATTCAGGTATATGCAATGTGTACATTAACTAATAATGTAATATAGTGATTTGATATTTTCGGTTACATCTATTACTAGGCCTAAATAATAATTGGGAGTTAAACTTTCCAAGATGTCCGTAAGTCTACGTCTTGTTAACTTACCGTGTGAATGTGCCAGGACTATCTAAAGATGTGATCGCGCATGGACGCTTTGTACCCTGCCTCTCGATTTTAAAGGCTTTTTTACCCACTATATGTTATAAAGAGTCAGAGATTGCAGACAGTCAAGCACTTTTTTTTTTAATTGAAGATGCTGTAGACCGAACTTTTTATTGTCATGTGTAGCTGTCTAGCTACCAACGACCATATGGGTTCAGGTAAATTCGGCTTATCAACGTGACGTCATTATGTTACTTTGACCCAACTTAACTTTTCACTGCATGTGTTTCCATAACAAACCGCCTCTCCCTTTTTTGTGGTCGCGCCCTATACACATGACCAAGCGAGCTGATGTTTAAAAATATAATTGTAACGTGGTTGTTTTGAGTATTTTTTTTGAAAATATGACTAGATCTACTTAATTTTAGGCTTTGCCACAAAACAATGATGTAGGCCTACTATGGTTTAGTTACACTAGTTGAAATGTTTAAAATGATATTGAAATGCTATGAATTGTTTTAGAAAAAATGTCGCTGTCACTGCCCCATCCCCTACCACTAGTAAAAGGAAAATCGCTTTTTTTTCTTAGGCGGGTGGTAAACAGTTACATAACTGATAAAAAAACATAAATAATGAAACATATCCTACAGTTCTAACCCTACGACTGTGGCATGTTATTTTCCCAATGTCTGACAGTCATTTACTGTTCTTATGTAAGCACTTAGTTACATTTTATTATAGTTTTGATTTTACCAATAAAACGTTTATTTACCAATAATAATTACCTCCCTCTGTTACATGCTATATATAATGTTTTCAAGGGAGACAATGCAAATCTGCAACAATTAGCAAGCCGAGTAAATTGTGCGAAATTGTGTAATTAATCATCTTTTAATTTTAAAATAGAGAAATATATTTCATAAATTATTAAATTGTATACACAAAACTGCAAAATGTTTAGTTATAGTCTGAAAAATTATTAAAACATTGTTGTAATTGCAAATATTGAAAGCCGTATATTAGTATTTAACATTTTTTAAAGAGATGCAATAAAATCATATTTATAAACGGTCGCTTAAAAAATACATGCGAGTTAGGATTTTTTTTCTAACACTTTTACTTACAGGCAAAATTCGACTTGTTCTGCTGCTCGATTTTTTAATTCAAAAATGTATGTAACAAGTACTGTTTTCAAATAACTTTTATCCGTCGAAAATAACACAAAAACATGACCTCAAACACGAAACATACGTTTTAAAATAACGTGACAAAATTGTAGTGGATGCTAACTAAAATATATCTTGCTTATATTCACTATCCCACCCCCGCCTCCTATTAGTTTTTGAAAGGTATATGTCTCTTTTTGCTAGTTACTGTCCCATATTCGTTTTTATTATGGTGTCAAAACTAATTTTGTCTGAAAAGCCAAGTAGTAGTCTATTTCCTGAATTGTGGTTGTTTATAATTCATTAAGGCAACACACACAGTGCGTCTTATTTTATTTTCCTAGCTTGTATGACACCCCTTAAATTAATTTATGAATGGATATAATTGTGTAAAATAAAGAGTTAGTTATTTCCCTAAAATGTTCTCGTATATTCTTAAATACCAGTGAGGCGGGGGACCACTAGAACAATCAGATACTATAATGAATTTTAGTATGTTTAAGTTACACACTAGTATACATAGTATTGAAGAAGTATTGTAATCGTGTAAAACATCGAATTGTGACGTCGTTTATGTACAACACCTTATACAACTTATCCTTCATAAAGTTATTGAAACTAATTTAAAGCAGATAAAACAATGGTTGGAGTAGTCGAGTGACTGAATGCACCATTTCACTTCTCGGCCTATGACTGAGAGCAAAATGTAGTGTTTGTTCTTAGTTATGTACGGAGGTCTTTAGAACATCCTACAGATTCGAATCCGGGATCCGAATTTTGATTCAGCGATTGTGGCATATAAAGGTCTGAATACATCTACTGTATTTAACATGTGTAACGGAAATGTTGTGTGTATGGAAAGTAATATTTTGTTTATTCTATCTTTTCTGGCCTGCATAACATGATCGGACATGAGTTATGTATTACATTGGAAAATCTACCGTTTAGGCATAGTATGAGTATATAGAGTTAGCTGCCATCTACAATCACTCATTGGAACTCCTGATTTCCATTAGGCGCTATGTAATGACCAGTTTCACATAGAAACAAAACGAAAGTATCGTTGACGTTTCTAGTATAATAAGTATTAGTCATTGTGTATACCTGCACATATAATTAGAGATATTCATATTTAGGTAAAAACCTTCCTTGCGCCATTTTTTTTTTCTTTTTGCATTTTTTTTACCATCTTGCTTCTGTTTAAAGTCTGTTATCATCTAATTAAACAAACAAAACAAAATGATTTTTTTTCTTAAATTATGCGATAGTAGAAACAGCACACAACCTAAGGTCATTGAGAAATCGAAATATTTCGAATGTCGTGGAATTTAGAAATAAAAACATTACCGCTCTCAATGCTTGCAATTACATAAATAATATAATACATGCTTTAAAAGTGCCCCATTATTTTAGCTTTTTAATAAACTAAGTAATATTTTTTATAACAAATTTCTAAAACGTTTTTTTAATTAAATTATTTTCAACCGAGTTATAAGTTTTAATATTAGGAAAGTCCTACATTGGTAAAAACGAATAAAAACCCACCCACCCTTCTTTGAGCTTGTCTCTCAGAAGGTCATTTGCCTTCAATGGCCTCCAGCTGGAGTTCATCTGGGCAACTGGGTTTTGAAACAGGCTCACATCGTCTGTCTTTGAATCCAAGTCAGAAAATTGCTACTTATACTGCAGATGGAGGTCTTTGATGATCTCGCATGCAATTGCCGTGGGTAACTCAGCTGTCGCTTCAGCTATGAAGACCTTACACTGCTGAAAGTGCGTCAAGTTGTAGGCCTGTACTTGTTCCAAAAACATGAACAGTTTGGAACGGAGTGCCTTAATGTTGGTGTACAGATCAAAAACTAGATTTCCGTGTCTTGTAGTTTTAGGTTCAGAAAATTAAAATGACTTGTTACGTCTGCAGCAGAGGCCAATTTCTATACCCACTATTCATCAGACATTAATGGCTGTGCTTTGCCTTTACTTTCTAGGAAGTAACATATTTCATTTCTTAGCTTAAATACTCTACTCAGAACTTTCTTTTAACCTAGCCATCTTACTGCTGTGTAAACTGCTAAATTTTGCGATTCTGTGTTTGTATCTTTCAACATGTCTTTGAACTACCAATGGTTGAGCCCATGTAACCTTATTAAATTCACCATCTTCACCACTAGATTTAGAACACTGCTAATGTACATATATTTAGCACACAAAGCTTGCTGATAATAATACAGTGCAAACGCATAGGTTGTAGATAGTTTTTTTCTCTTTCTGTATGCCACTCATGTTCTTTCCTCCATACACAGTCAAGTCATTGATGATAGTCCAGTCCTAGCAATAATTTGCACATTTGTTTTTAACTCATTGAATATATCATCTCCTGTAACAGTGCCATACAAGTTATGTAGCGAAGCCACCTCTTATATTATGTTCATGTCTTCATCCACACCTCTAATGAAGACAAGCAGTAGAGGTGGAACAGCTATCCAGCGACATCCATTGCAAGTAAAAAATGGCGAAGCATATTTGCATTTTTCGCTATTTGAGTCACAATGTTTTCACTCATGTCTGCAACACGATGGGCAACGGTATTTGCACCTAAAGCTACATTTTGAAATTGTTTTGAATTTTCTGGAGAAAGATCTTCGCGGGGCGGATAAGAGGACCTCACGAGCCGCACAGTTTAGAGATCCCTGGTTTAAATCATGAGAAGCCTATGCAATAAGTTGCCAACATGTATGAATAATAAACCAGAAATTGTGTAAAAAAAATAAATCCGGATGATAAATCCACCATAACAAAACGTTTCCTGGGATTCACTAAATACTTAAGAGCAGTTTATAAATGCGTTTTTGTGAATCAATACGTACTATTAGTCTACACCTGAAAACTTTTGATCAACAATATTAATAACCTTAATATTTGTTGTCTAATTTAATTTTGTATCATTACAGTTTATGTTTATAAATAATTAAAATATATTGACACGTTTAGAAAATAAAGTGTTTGTGTTTTTACACGTGTGTGTAAGGTTGTTAGCCACCCTACATCATGTCGCTGAATGCACGGGCCAATATATGCATCACATATATGACAGTAACCTGATGACCATAGACAGACGATGTCTTTCAGTTAGCATTACCTTTGTACCATCTATCTCCGTTATTTTCAACTGAGTTGGGAGACACATTACTTTTCATTCTTTCGAACATGGTAATAATGTTTTTAGCCAAAAGCCGAAATACCAATCCAACGTTATTCAACCTGAATAATTTGCTTGTCTCTGAAAGCAAAATTAAATAAGCACACAATATTCGTTTTCTAAATGTACAAATAGCATTAATAAAACAGTCAAGATCAACTTTCCTTGTTGAAGCATTTAATAATACTTTTAAATTTGGTTTAATAGATCTTAAATAATGTGTGAGCTTATTTTCTTGTTTTTCTTCTTTTTAATTTAGATTTATTTAGTTAGGAATCGGTTTTGTGTCTGTGAGTTGTTTACCATTAATACAGTAGAAAATAAATGGGAAGTAATTGTGATATGCTTGTTTAAAATGCCAATTCAAATTAATAATCATTTACTTAATTTAAGATCACCCATTCTTATAATAACTGTGTATTTCCAGTAATAAATAGAACATACCATTGTCTTAATATGGGCTGATTATTTTAAGAGTTTCAAAAAAAGTTTTGTATCTTAACGAGAGGTAATACGATGGCGGGGTAGAAAAATGTTTGATTCTATATGTAACTGCAATGTTGCGTTAAGAATATACGGTATTTATATATATATATATATATATATATATATATATATATATATATATCAATAGGCAAAACCAGTCTGTTTTTGAAGAAAATTATATGTATTTATTTTTAACACAATATGGGTTCTACGTTTAATACTGAAGCCTAAAAATACACACGTACAAGAAAAACAGTGATTATCATGTATAGAGTGCTTGTTATGTTAAGTTAAATATCATTATGAGAGGTCAACGACATTTTAATAGTTTATATTTTTTTTTTGTATTATTTTTACGGTAAATGGAAAAATACACCAGACTGTGATTGTTGAAGGTTAACATTACTTGAACGATATATTCGATAGTCTTGTAAAAGTGAAAAACAAAATGATAATGTTTGTGATTTTTCAATTACGTACTTTAAAAAAAAAATAGACAAAAACACATAAACGTATTTATCATTGTTGATAACATGTTATTACATATATTGGAATCTTTTGACACATAAAACAGTATTTCATTTTTGTTCGATTTGCTTTATCAAACTAATTGTGTATATTAAATAGTTTATTATTTCCCTTGCAACATTTCTAAGGTAGAAAAAAAAATTATCTGCAATATTCAAATAAAATAAAAATATAGAGACATTTTATTTAATCATATGAACATACTAAAAAATAAATAAAAATAAAAAATATGTCACACGTAGCTCAATATAAAAATGTGTGTGAGTTCATGTATTTTTGTTATACAATCCTTAATTTTGTTATTACAAATATCATTTAAAGCAGACACTTCAATGGTCGGAGTAGTCGATTGACTGAATGCAACGATTCTCTATAGTATTTGAACTACTACTTTAATATTTACTGAAGTTACTTGCTAAGCAAAATGTGATAGTCAAACGAATTAGTACAGGCAGATTATCAAATGCGTATTGTTAAAACAAAAATAATTGCAGCACGTGCGATTAGATACTGTGATCGAGTAATATCCATGCGTGGATAGATATAATGCTTTATTGCATAAATAGGGGAGGTAAATACAATTGTATTGAGTAACGCATTATTCCCCCTGTTGTATCCCTTCGCCTGTCAATCTAAAAATGAATAATTAAGATTAAAGAAACATGTTAACAAAGTGTCCTTGGCAATATGCAACATGAGATGATAAATGAATTATGTTTAGATCTAAAAAAAAGCTTTAAAAGAAATGCAAATGAAATTATAAAATTAGCATATGTCTGTCCCTCCGGAATTACGGTGTTTACTTTAATATCATGTACTATTTCAGATAGATAAATACAATTTCACATGTTCTAATTATATCGAAGTGTTCAAGCCTGCAAGTGTTAATATGCGTTGTAATGACATGTAGTACTATACATCTATTTATTGTACTGTGTAACAAGTTTTGGTTGTTGATGTTTCTATTTGCATGTTTTGTAAAGTGGATTGGTATAGTGCTAAGTGTGACTGTAAATATATGTTATGGTACTTGCTATGTAAATTTTAATGCTAATTTATTCAATAAAATTATATTTTTTACCACTGACAGACGAAACGCTTTTGCTTTAATAAATTAGTATTTAACAACTACCTCACTTTTAAATGATGTAAGTTGAAAGTGGACGTTTGTGAACGGTAGGGGGGGGGGGTACTAAAAAAATGGACGTCATAACTGGATGAACCTTTATTTAGTCACCACAAGTTTACATGCACAGTAATTATTACATATTTGTTTTTATGCAATCAAAATAACAGTTAAACAATGTAGTCCCATTCATTATTTTGTCATACACAATTAGAAAAGACTGGCCTGGCATAACATGATATCACATGATTAATGTAATACTTTGGAAAATCTACTAGCTTAGGATAGTATGATTATAACTATAAGCCTATACAAAAAAAAACCCAAAAAGTTAGCAAAAAATGTTCTGAATACTTACATCGATCTTTCGTTTTGCTTTAAAGAAAAAACCAAAAAAAACAAGATTGTTTAAATCATAAGAAGCCTATGCAATACTTTACCTACATGTAGGAATAATCATCGAGAAATTGTATTAAAAAAAATCCGGATGAGAAACCCATCAAAGGAAAACATTTTCTGGGTTTCATTAAATAGGCCTACTTAAGAGCAGTTTCTAAATGAGTTTTTGTATATCAATGCATACTATTATTGATGAATGATGAACATAATATTTTTTTTTTTGTTATTGTAGTTCATGTTTATAAATAATGAACATAAATTGACAGACTCGGAAAATAGTGTGTTTGTGTTTCTTCACGTGTTTGTAAGGCTGTTAGCCACCCTACATAATGTCGCTAAATGCACGGGTTAATATATGCATCGCACAACATGCAGTAGCCTTTTGACCATTCCCCCCCCCCTCTCATCTATCAAAGCTGCTTGACTTGTGTAAAAAAAAAAAACAAAAAAAAAACAACCGACACTCTTTCGGTTTGCGTTACCTTTGTTATCGTGTATCTGTTCTTTTCAAATGAGTCCGAGGACACATTATACTTCTCATTCACTTGAAGAGATGGCATTTTACAAGCTTTTATTTAATTTGCTTGTTCTGTTTGTCTTTCTAGGTCGAAACGCCCGTGCGAAATTTCGGATACTTCTAACTGACAGATTTGTTTCAACGTTGGCGCGTGGGTCAAGACATAAAGACGATGCAGCAAGACATAAAACTTTACTTAATTGGTTAATTATTTTTTATGAATTAATTAAAAGTGTGTCCAAATTAGTAGACTGTCTCATCAAACTATTCCGCAATACTAGACACGCTTCATCACGCTCATTAGGTACGCAATTGTTTTTAGTATTGCAACACTATTGTAAAAAAATAAATAAATACAGAACTGAAATTTAAAAAAAAACAACGTTTTAATAACAAGATTTTATGTAACAATGCACTAAAAAGTAGAAAATAAATTATACACTACTATTTAAATAACTATAAAGAAATGCGTGGAACATTATATCGGTTTTGTTTCTGCGAGTTTTTCCCCCTTAATTTTTTTTTTAGAAATCAATGGGAAATAGTTGTGATATGCTTGTTTAAAATGCCAAATAAAATTGTTATACATTTACTTAAGATCATCCTATGTAATAATAACTGTGCCACCTATAAATGTGACATACCATTGCCTGAAGATGGGCTGATTATTTGAAGAGTTTCAAAAAAGTTTAGTAACTTAATGAGAGGTCATATGAGGTTGGGGTAGAAGAAAGTTTGATTCTATATATAAGTGTAATGTACCGTACTGAACATCCGGTATGTATATATATATATATATATATATATATATATATATATATATATATATATATATATATATATATATATATATATATATATATATATATATATATATATATACATATATGTACCCTCAACGGGGATCGCCTACACTTTCGTACGCTTGCTACTGTGTGAAATCAACACAAAAAAGGTCCGTATCAATAAAATACAGTTCCTTATTTACACATGACATCGATTCCTACCCTAACTACGTCCTAACACATGTCTACTAACACTATCTAACTACAACTAACACTAGATTTCTCCCTACACATTTCTATGACCATCCCTAACACTATCTACTTCTAACTCTCTACATTTTCCTCCTAGCGCTACCTCTCTCTAACTACTGACCCACGCTTCAGTGGACATCTGACCGTATCACTTGACCTGTCATCTCCTGTAATGTTGGTCTACCTAACTACGTTATGCTCTGTTGCTGATAACGTCTACTTGACGTATATAACTTAAACTTGCGTTATCACAGTTCATATTACCACATGCATGCAAACAGTTGAAACAAGTAAATACATTTGTGATTAGATGTTATGGTCGAGTATATATTTAATGGGTGATCAGATGTAATGCTTTTTTTTTTAAGAGGGGAGTTAAATATATTTTTTTTTTGGATTTACTAGATATTTCCGATGTTGTTTCCCTTTGACTGCTTGTTTAAAGAATTAGAGTTAAGAATGAAATAAACAATTAGGTTTTAGGCCGTGACACATGTTTCCTTCTATGGCGATAAGCAAGTTGAGATAATTAGTGAATTATGTGTAGATTTTAAAAAAGATTTAAAAGAAATACAAATCAGCAATATAACTGATTATTTCTTCGTAGTTATTGTGTTTTAATATAATCTAAACAAGCAGTTAACTCTGGCATGCATTTTTTTACTGAATTATTTACGTTTTTTTTTTTGACTCAATATTATCTTACAAGTTAGTACATATATATATATATATATATATATATATATATATATATATATATATATATATATATATAGTGTATTGGAATATACAACTCCATTTCCCCAACAGTCACAGTATTAACCCTGCTGTTTCCCCTGTAGATGAATTACTGTTGTATTTTATTTTACTATAAAAGGAACATTTGTTTAAGACATTAAGATTAAAATAACATTTTCCAAATCGTCGTAGAATTAATGTGGTTATTTTACTTCCCAAATATTTTACTGTAGTATTTAATTAATGTTTATATCTACTTCTAGTGTTGTTCCCCCTTTGACCCGTCTTCTCTCTGTCGCCTCATGGTTCCTAAGGTCGTGTCCTCTGTAGGTCTATAGTACAGGTCGGTCGTTGTCGCTCACTTCTTCACGGGTTTGTCTGGCCTGATGTTTCAAGTTGTCACTGTCGTTTGTCTGGCCTGATGTTTCAAGTTGTCACTGTCGTTTGTCTGGCCTGATGTTTCAAGTTGTCACTGTCGTTTGTCTCGCCTGATGTTTCAAGTTGTCACTGTCGTTT